>NW_025534422.1:0-110000 GCF_020615455.1 Coregonus clupeaformis | reverse complement strand
CAGGAACCTAACAGGTAACTCTCCAGTCACAGTGCAGATCTCTCTCTGAATGGCAGACACCATTTGACCTCTAACCCCTGCTATCCTCTAACCCCGTTGGTTCATGACAGACATTTGACCTCTAACCCTTGGTATCCTTGAACCCCATTGGTCCAGGTGAGAAGAAGAGGTCATTGGGGCGTGACTACCACCCTCTGTGTCTGAAGTGTCAACAGTGTCAGAGACAGTTGACCCCAGGACAACATGCAGAGGTATGGAGAGAGAGAGAGGGCGGGAAGAGGAGGAGGGAGAGAAGGGGGAGGGAGGAACGGGAGCTGAGAGGGAGGGGGGAGAGTGGGGGAAAGATAGTCCCAAAAGTGTCAGAGACAGTTGACCCCAGGACAACATGCTGAGGTACAAAGACAGGGAGAGGGAGGGAGGGAGGGAGGGAGGGAGGGAGGGAGGGAGGGAGGGAGGGAGGGAGGGAGAGAGGGAGGGAGGGAGGGAGGTATAACGTGGAGGGGGAGATGTAGGAGGGAGAGGAGGAAGTGAAGGGGGAGAGAGAGTAAGTCAGGGAGAGAAGGGGGAGGGGAGAGAGATGGAGGAGGGAGTCAGGGAGAGAGGGGGAAAGATATTATCAACAGTGTCATAGATCTCTATCTATCTATCTATCTATCTATCTATCTATCTATCTATCTATCTATCTATCTATCTATCTATCTATCTATCTATCTATCTATCTATCTATCTATCTATCTATCTATCTATCTATCTATCTATCTATCTATCTATCTATCTATCTATCTATCTATCTATCTGTCTGTCTGTCTGTCTGTCTGTCTGTCTGTCTGTCTGTCTGTCTGTCTGTCTGTCTGTCTGTCTGTCTGTCTGTCTGTCTGTCTGTCTGTCTGTCTGTCTGTCTGTCTGTCTGTCTGTCTGTCTGTCTGTCTGTCTGTCTGTCTGTCTATCTGTCTATCTATCTATCTATCTATCTATCTATCTATCTATCTATCTATCTATCTATCTATCTATCTATCTATCTATCTATCTATCTATCTATCTATCTATCTATCTATCTATCTATCTATCTATCTATCTATCTATCTATCTATCTGTGTATATCTATGTATCTAATGAACTAAGATGTTTTCTGTGCATTGTGTTTCAGCATGATGAGAAGCCCTACTGCACTAACTGTTACATGAAGACGTTCGGTCCCAGAGGTAGCTACTCCCTGGTGATGTACTGTACCAAATGGCAGCCTATTCCCATAAATATGGTGTATACAGTAAGTCTCTCATGTATCTCTCTCTCTCTCTCTCTCTCTCTCTCTCTCTCTCTCTCTCATGTATCTCTCTCTCTCTCTCTCTCTCTCTCTCTCTCTCTCTCTCTCTCTCTCTCTCTCTCAGCAGGTAAGGGGAGAATGATGTCATACGGTCACAGCTCAGCCTCCTCTTCCTCTTCCTCCTCCTAGGAACCAGTCTAACCAAAAAAACAACCAAAATACAACCTAATGAAAACTAACAGCCTATCAACAAGGATCTATTTTCAACCAACCTGACATTCAGCCAACAAGGCAATGACTACACAACTAGGCCCAACATTCAACCAACCAACCAATGTTCGACCAACCAAGAAATAACCAATAGACAACCAACCTGACATTTATTGAACTACTATCCAACCAACCTGACATTTAATTAACTACTATCCAACCAACAGACATCAGTCGTCTCACTCTGAAAGTCCCCCTCTTTCAATCAATCATAAAACAACTACCTGGACCACAACTTTGTGCTCAATGGAGACAACGGTTGTTCTTCAATAAAACAAAAGCTACTACAGCCGTCTTGTTGCAGTGTGTGAGTTAAACACAGGGTCCCTTTAGTCCTCAACACATCCTTATACTACACATGTACTGGAGTGGACACTCCCTAGCAAGATCATGTTTTGAATACCACCGGAGTTCTGAACACACACACACACAAACTTACAGAATTGGAGTGTAGCTATGCACCTCTCCCTTTCTCTGTCATCAACCAAAGCCAGAGAAGGAGTGTGTGAATGTGTATGTGTGTGTGTGTGTGTGTGTGTGTGTGTGTGTGTGTGTGTGTGTGTGTGTGTGTGTGTGTGTGTGTGTGTGTGTGTGAGAGAGAGAGAGAGAGAGAGAGAGAGAGTGAAAAACCACAGTGTGCCATCACAGCTGCAAGATTTGTGACCTGTTGCCACAAGAAAAGGTCAACCAGTGAAGAACAAACACCATTGTAAATACAACCCATATTATGTTTATTTATTTTCCCATTTGTACTTTAACTATTTGCACATTGTTACAACACTGTATATAGACATAATATGACATTTGAAATGCCTTTATTCTTTTGGAACTTCTGAGTGTAATGTTTACTGTTAATATTTATTGTTTATTTCACTTTTGTTTACTATCTACTTCACTTGCTTTGGCAATGTTAACACACATTTCCCATGCCAGTAAAGCCCTTAAATTGAAATTGAAATTAGAGAGAGAGAGAGAGAGAGAGAGAGAGAGTGAGGAGTAGAGAGAGTGAGGAGTAGAGAGAGAGAGGAGCACAGAGAGAGAGAGAGAGAGAGAGAGAGAGAGAGAGAGAGAGAGAGAGAGAGAGAGAGAGAGAGAGAGAGAGAGAGAGAGAGAGAGCACAGTCTGCTGGAATGGGCATTTGAGTGAGACAGAGCTGGTACACATGCAGACAAACACACAAACACACACTTCTTCCTGTTCCTCTGTTAGTAGTGGAACACACTTCCCTCTGTTCCTCTGTTAGTAGTGGAACACACTTCCCCCTGTTCCTCTGTTAGTAGTGGAACACTTCCCCCTGTTCCTCTGTTAGTAGTGGAACACACTTCCTCAAAAAACGTGCTGCCTGCCTGGTTTGCTTAATATACGGAATTTGAAAGAAATTATAAAAAATATTTCTTGATCATTAAGTATGTTTAAAACCAAATGTTTTACTGGGTGACTTTCACTTTTACTTGAGTCATTTTCTATTAAGGTATCTTTTATTTTACTCAAGTATGACAGTTGGTTACTTTTTCTACACTGCTTCCATCCAGCTATCTACTATCATTATCATATGTGTGAAAAACCTGGTTGGAAATCACACAAGACTGATCTCAGTTAATTCATACTGTATGTTGGAGTCTTTCCAAGAGAGAAATCACACAATACTGATCTCAGTTAATTCATACTGTATGTTGTAGTCTTTCCAAGAGAAATCACACAAGACTGATCTCAGTTAATTCATACTGTATGTTGTAGTCTTTCCAAGAGAGAAATCACACAAGACTGATCTCAGTTAATTCATACTGTATGTTGTAGTCTTTCCAATAGAGAAATCACACAAGACTGACAGCCTGTGAGTTTATTAAAAGCATTCAGTGATTACATGGCAGTTTAGAGAGCAACAGGTCTTTATCTGTAAAGGGTAAATAACATAACATCAACATAATCTGCACTCACATCACAAATATGAAATAAACACTTCTCAACAATACCTTTGAGATCATTGATATATATTACCATATTTATTTACTTTAATTTGATTAATTGATTGATTTGCACACAGCATATTCACAATTTAATGTATATCGGACCTGAACTAAGTACTATACTTTCTCTGTAACCCACAGATCATAAGAGAATAACACATATCTCTATATAGTACAAACATCATAACAATAATCTACATAATAATCAATACCATAATATTTATAATGAATAACATCATTATCTCTATACTACTAATAACATAACAATAATCTACATCAGTCAATATCATAAAATGTATAATCAATAACATCATGAGAGGTAAACAACAACACAAACCCCAACAACAAACTAAAATGACCCCTTTATTAAAATGTTTCAAAATACAAAGTATGAACAGATGATTATAATAATACATGGACTAATAATGGAAACCCTTCAAGATAAAGAATCTAAGAGAAACACTAAATAAGATAAAGACATAAAGACAAAAGCTAACAGCAGCAATACATTCTGGAACACAAAACAGACCTAATTGAGCTACTCTCTAAAAATAATCAAAACCCCATGTTACCCAAAACCCCATGTTACCCAAAACCCCATGTTACCCAAAACCCCATGTTACCAAAACCCCATGTTACCAAAACCCCATGTTACCAAAACCCCATGTTACCAAAACCCCATGTTACCAAAACCCCATGTTACCAAAACCCCATGTTACCCAAACCCCCATGTTACCCAAAACCCCATGTTACCAAAACCCCACGCTACCCAAAACACCATGTTACCAAAACCCCATGTTACCAAAACCCCATGTTACCAAAACCCCATGGTACCATGGTGGTACAAAACAAACAAAAATTAATAATGGTGGTTACAATCACTCCTTTTAGATTTCTTCCAAGGTTATAAAAAGATAAACTAATTCTTAACTTGTGTTATTAAAATTAGAACCACTTAAGGTTTGTCACCACATTATAAACACCAGTCCACTGCTGACCATAGATTTAAAACACAAAACTGACCTAAGATCAGCATGTAGGGTCAGCATCATTCTACTCCTACTCAGTCCCCTGGGCTGCTCTCTCTTCTCCCGGTCCAGCTTCAGCTCTGGAGCTCAGAGAGACCATCTCCATGGCATTGGCATCAACATAAAGATCCATGCTGCTCACCCTGTTCACTCTCTTCTGCCTCCTGGTGGTCTAGGGAGACACAGCACCAAGAGTGAGTGAGTGAGTCAGTCATGTACTAATAATGGAAACACTTCAAGATAAAGAATCTAAGAGAAACACTAAATAAGATAAAGACATAAAGACAAAAGCTAAAAGCAGCAATACATTCTGGAACACAAAACAGACGTAATTGAGCTACTCTCTTAAAATAATTAAAACCCCATGTTACCATAACCTCATGTTACCAAAACCCCATGTTACCAAAACCCGATGTTACCATGGTTGCAAAAAAACAAACTAAAAGGAATCATGGTGGTTGCAGTCACTCTTTTTAGATGTCTTCCAAGGTTCTAGAAAGATAAACTAATTCTGAACGTTTCAGCTATTATTAAAATCCCGGTCTCTCGTTCTCTCTGTGTGTGTGTGTGTCTCTGTGTCTCGTTCTCTGCGCGCCTCTCGTTCTCTGCGGGCCTCTCATTTTCTGCGGGCCTCTCATTCTCATCTGGTTAATTTTTTTTTAAACATTTTACGTCATTTAGCAGACGCTCTTATCCAGAGCGACTTACAGCTAGTGAGTACATACATCATTTTTTATACTGGCCCCCCATGGGAATCAATCCACAACCCTGGCGTTGCAAACGCCATGCTCTACCAATTGAGCTACATCCCTGCCGGTCATTCCCTCCCCTACCCTGGACGACGCTGAGCCAATTGTTTTTATTTTTTTAATTTTTTTTTATGTCATTTTAGCAGACGCTCTTATCCAGAGCGACTTACAGGAGCAATTAGGGTTAAGTGCCTTGCTCAAGGGCACATCGACAGATTTTTCACCTAGTAGGCTCGGGGATTAGAACCAGCGACCATTCGGTTACTGGCACAACGCTCTTAACCACTAAGCTACCTGCCGCCCCGTAATTGTGCGCCGCCCCATGGGTCTCCCGGTCGCGGCCGGCTACGACAGAGCCTGGATTCGAACCAGGATCTCTAGTGGCACAGCTAGCACTGCGATGCAGTGCCTTAGACCACTGCGCCACTCGGGAGCCGAGTTAATCACACACCTTAAACACAGATATAGACCAATGTAGAATCTGAACCCTGCTCATAGACACAAACATTTAAATGACTTGTAACGTCTGAGTAACTGTCTTTACCTTGTAGTACAGGTAGATGGTGGTGATGGCTGTCAGTAGGATCAGCAGCACTACAACGTGTCTGATGATGAAGGCTGGCAGAGGAGAGGCTGCAAACAGAAACACCTTTGATGAGGGGACTGGTCATCATCACATAGATCTGTGGGAAATCTGTCAATGACAAAGTTGGAAGTCTGGTTCATGTTCAGTTACCTGTGACGGTGAGGGAGAGGAGCTCACTCTCAGAGAAGAAGTTATGAGAGAAAACATAATTGTCATAAACACAGCTGTAGTTCCCTTGGTGGGAGTCATCTGCAGCAGGGAAGAGGAAGGCAGCAGAGTGATTGACAGCTGGCTGGGTCTGGGTTCTGTTGGAGCCGGTGAACGTGAGGAGGAAGGAGCCTCCTGGGTACTGTGGCTGAGTGTAGCAGGTGATGGTGAAGTTGTAGCCCCTAAACACTTCGGGCCCCTGGTGGCCCCTGGAGACCCCTCCCATTGAGTCAGTCAGGAAGATATCAGGCTGGACCAGGAGATCTGTAACAATAAAAGAGAACAAGAAAAACCTCTTCAACTAGTTTCCTATAGATATGACAATAACATCAGCATGTAACAGTGCTAGCCACCCTCCCTCACAGGGCAACATGAGTAGTGGGCCTACAGTCACTGAGACAACATATGTTGATATCAGGCTGAAGCAGGACATCTGGAACAAGAGGAGAGAAAAAGAAAACGTAGCTCCTCAACTACTTTCCTCATTTAGATATGACAATAACATGACATGTGACAATTGCAGTGAGTAGAGTTGTTCATTGAGATAACACTCAAATACAAAAGCATTCTGCGATATTTAAGTTGTATTTGATTCCTACTTGACTGAGTGATTTATTTTGCAGACTTACAAGCAAACAGTAATTATTAGAGGGGCAGAGGAAGTTGAATGAATAAAGGGAATCAGTGGAATATAATGATCAGCTAACACTGCGATGCAGTGCCTTAGACCACTGCATTTTTGGCCGTAAAGTGTAGCTTGTTATTACCTGAGCAGATCACTGTGAATCCAGGACTGATAAAATAAGTTGAATACGATGTCTCACACTCCCTCAGTGAAGACTCAGACCCAGAACAATCAACTCCAATCTCTCCAGTGGTGTTTCCAGGTAGAACTGAAACAGTGGAGCCACAACCCAGCTGTCTACACACTACTGCAGCTACAGCCTCCTTGAACCTGTCTACAGCTCCCACAGTCCTCCACTCTCCCTGGTCGTACCGCTCCACTCCACCAGCACAGCGACTGCCTCCTCCCACCAGCCTCACATCATCAGGCTCTGAGAAAAGAAGAGAGAGAGACAGTAATCTTACTATTTTCTCACTAAAACACACCTATATTGCCTCTCATATTCTTCACTCCCGGTGAGAAACAATGTTGATTGAGTGACAAACTGTTTCTTACCTGAGCAGGTGAGTCCAACAGCATTACCAGGTAGGCAGGTGTTGTTTTTTCTGTCTGAGGTGTCACAGTCCAGGAGAAGGGACTCATTGCCTTTACACTGGAACTCTTTATCCCAGGTCTGACCCTCACCTTCTCCATAGAGCCCCCCCTGTAGAGCTGCAGGAGCCCCACAGCCAAGCTCCCCACAGACTACCTCTGCATCCTGCTGGTCAAAGTCAGCTTCACACACTGAGGCCCAGGACTGATTGGACTTCACCTCCAGTCTCCCAGAGCAGACACCAGCTCCATCCACAAGCTGCACAGACTCTGGAGAAAAATAGTTGGTTGAACATTCAATCCGTTTTGTTGATGACACTGTCAAGGACTAAACACAAATATGTTGGATAAAAGATTGTAGTTTGCTATGTTTGATACTGTAAGAGGTAGAAATGGGTTCTTAGTCACTCAGGACAGGGTTGGGAATAATGCAGGCAGGAGACAGGAATAAGTTCACTTCACTTTATAGAAAATAAACAGCTGGACATCCATCAGGCAGCTTCACTTCAGTAACATCTGAACTACAATGATCTGCCCATGCACATCTCCCATAAACCAATATGACAAACACAAATATAATGTTTAAATACATCTAACATCTCTCCCTCTTTAAATGAAAAAACACATAAAACATGATATGCTAATCTTGTATAATGTACAAATCAAATCTCTCAATATTACCAGTCTCTTACCTGAACAGATCACATTATGATAATATTCACCATTACAGTCACCAGGTCCTCCTCCTACACGGAGGTTACACTCTCTAATAGTAGACTCATTTCCACTGCAACTCCATAGTGAGACTCCTCCTCTTCCATCTTCAATCAGAGGTCCTCTAGATACAGCTACAACATTCCCACAGCCCAGCTCTCTACACACAACCTTAGCCTCTCTCATGCCCCACCACCCATTACATGGACCTAACCACTCTCCTTCATAAAATACTTCCACTGTCCCAGAACAGGAACTGGTCCCATTCACCAGTCTGACTGAGAGTTCAGCTGTAAACAGCAGAGAGGAAAACACAGTGGTGAGGACAGATTATGACAGGGCTTCTGTTATTCTAACAGCAGTAATGCTTTGTGGTTGACAAGTATTAGTAGTTCCATAAAACAGTACTTGTTATTGGGTTTTAGAATGGTGTGTATCGACACATGAATTTCTCCATGTGGGATAATAAAGTAGACTAATATTGAACTGATATAATCACTGTAGATTTATACTCTACCTACCTGGTGGACTGATGCTTTGAGCCTGGATATCTGAGGAGAAAGAGGAAGAGAGAGAGAGAGAGAGAGAGAGAGAGAGAGAGAGAGAGAGAGAGAGAGAGAGAGAGAGAGAGAGAGAGAGAGAGAGAGAGAGAGAGAGAGAGAGAGAGAGAGAGGGAGGCAGAGGTTAAATGAACATCAACATGACCTTTCATGATGTAAATGGGGAAGATAGGCTTATCGTTGGTAAGATGCAACAACACACGTGTGTACACACACTATAGATACAAAAGTATGTGGACACCCCTTCAAATTAGTGGATTATATTCCAGCCAGACCCCTTCCTGACAGGTGTTTAAAATCGAGCACACAGCCATGCAATCTCCATAGACAAACATTGGCAGTAGAATGGCCCATACAGAAGAGCTCATTGACTTTCAACGTGGCACCGTCACAGGATGCCACCTTTCCAACAAGTCAGTTTGTCAAATTTCTGCCCTGCTGGAGCTGCCTAGGTCAACTGTAAGTTCTGTTATTGTGAAGGGAAACGTCTAGGAGCAACAACGGCTCAGCGTGAAGTGGTAGGCCACACAAGCTCACAGAGCGGGACCGCCGAGTGCTGAAGCGGGTAGCGTGTAAAAACCGTCTGTCCTCGGTTGCAACACTCACTACGAGTTCCAAACTGCCTCTGGAAGCAACGTCAGAACAATAACTGTTAGTCGGGATCTTCATGAAATGGGTTTCCATGGTTGAGCAACTGAACAAAAGCCAAAGATCACCATGAGCAATGCCAAGCATCGGCTGGAGTGGTGTAAAGCCCACCGCCATTGGACTCTGGAGCATTGAAAACGCGTTCTCTGGAGTGATGAATCACGCTTCACCATCTGGCAGTCCAACGGAAAAAATCCACGCAGCAATGTATTTTTACCATTACCTCACTAATGCTCTTGTGGCTGAATGGAAGCTGGTCCCCGCAGCAATGTTCCAACATCTAGTGGAAAGCCTTCTCTGAACAGTGGAGGCTGTCATAGCAGCAAAGGGGGACCAACTTCATACTAATGGTCATGACTTTGGAATGAGATGTTTGACAAGCAGGTGCTTCTACACCTGCATCACTAGCTGTTTGGGGTTTTAGGCTGGGTTTCTGTACAGCACTTCGAGATATCAGCTGATGTATGAAGGGCTATATAAAATAAAATTGATTGATTGATTGATTGTCCACATACTTTTGGTCATTTAGTGTACATTCCCTTTCCATGGAAATGTGTAACTCTCTTTGCAGATGAGTTTGTATCTAATTTAATACCTTTGCTTTGTCTGTTTTTTAAATCATTCATTTCAGAGGTCAGAGGTCAAGCTGAGCCGGACCAAAAGTGGAAGAGTGGAAAAGGTTACTGGTTGTGATGACATCACTGGTTAGAAGTCAGTGATGAAAAGATATTCAGTTGACTGCATGTTAGTCTGTTGATGTTAATTTAACCTCTCTCTCTCTCTCTCTCTCTCTCTCTCTCTCTCTCTCTCTCTCTCTCTCTCTCTCTCTCTCTCTCTCTCTCTCTCTCTCTCTCTCTCTCTCTCTCTCTCTCTCCCTCTCTCTCCCTCCCTCCCTCCCTCCTGTTAATAATAAATAAATAATATGCCATTTAGCAGACGCTTTTATCCAAAGCGACTTACAGTCATGCGTGCATACATTTTTTGTGTATGGGTGGTCCCGGGGATCGAACCCACTACCTTGGTGTTACAAGCGCCGTGCTCTACCAGCTGAGCTACAGAGGACCACTGTTGATCTTGACTCAGGTAACAGACCTCTAACTTCTACCCCCCCTACTCCTGCTCTAACATACAGTATCTCACAAAACTGAATACACCCCTTGCATTTTTGTAATCAATAACATAATTATCTATATACTACCAACAACATCATAACAATACTCTACATCATAATCAATATCATAACATTGATAATCAATAACATCATTATCTCTATACTACAAACAACATTATAACAATAATCTGACAGTTTGAACCAAGTAAACCTTGTGGTAGACCAATGTGGTTGATTAACAGAGCATCTGAGTGTGTCCCAATATTATCTCCTTTCTCCTGAAGTGTGCACTTGTTCACTACTTCCCATAATCTAAAAGCATTGGATTGGTGGAGGCATGGACTAGTGGGAGTTTCCACCATATTTATAATGTGATGTAACCCCATCACCACAGGCTCAGATAAATCCATAGAGTAAAAGTATGGTGAAAAGGTCCACTCAGTACATAATAAACCTGGTATGACTAAACTCGCTAAAGAAAAACCAAAGAGACCAGGGTTCTTACCTACAGATAGAATGTGTATATAAAAATAATGAATAATGAATGATCCACTTGCAAACAATTGGCAATACACACAATACAATAATATTTAAAGATAACCTAAACCCGGGTGCTAAACTGAAAATGTTCGTTGGCGCCGTTGGAGCTATAAAAAACAAACAGTCTAACCCCACAGTTATCACGGTAGAAAGCCCTTGAAACCAACAGTTGACTATTTATAATCCAATAGGCAGAAAGTGCCCTGCATGCATCCGAAAAACGATGTCCAGTGTCCCCGAAGCCCTTAAATGACCTCAGACTAAACTGTCCTCTCCAGCTCCCGATCCGACGAACCCAAGCAGCTCCCGAAGCCACTGCCAGTGGCACTGGAACCTTCGTCAATACAGCCAAGCAGCAAGCGAATTGAGACGACTCATTTCTAAAATATTCAACTATACATCTTATTTTGTTAAGGTAAGTAAAGTAGAGTGCAGTTAAAACCAATTCGGGGAAAAAAACGTACACAAAATGTTTTCCAACTTCACAAGCGCACCTCTTCCCTCTGTTCAACCTTCCCCATTTCTCTCACGTCACCCCGCTCCTCCGCACACTCCACTGGCTTCCAGTTGAAGCTCGCATCTGCTACAAGACCATGGTGCTTGCCTACGGAGCTGTGAGGGGAACGGCACCTCCGTACCTTCAGGCTCTGATCAGTCCCTACACCCATCGATAAGAGCGTCTGCTAAATGACGTAAATGTAAATGTAAATGATGTCACCATAGTCTAGGACCGATAGGAACGTTGACTGAATAATCTGCTTTCTACTGTTTAGCGAGAGGCAGGACCTGTTTCTATAGAAGAAGCCCATTTCTATTCTCAGCTTCTTAACTAACTCATCAATATGCTTTTTAAAAGACAGCTTTTCATCTATCCAGATTCCCAGATATTTATAAGCAGGGACACAATCAATATGGACACCATTCAAAGTACATTAAATCAGTTATTTTGATGTGCACTAGAGAACAACATATACTGAGTTTTCCCTGCATTCAATGCTCATTTCAGGTCAATAAAGTTTTTCTGTAATTCCATGAAGGCAGACTGTAGTTCAGATAGAGCCTGGTCAACCGTGGGGGAAATAGCATACACAACAACTATCAACTGTATACAAGTGGAGGTTACAGTTTTTTATAGACAAGTCAATATTGTTAATGTAAACAGCATAGGTGCAACTTTGGTTTTAGAAGTGGGGGAGACATAACTTTATTTATATTCCTTTTTTGTTTTTATCCAGTTGGATAAACACTCCAAACAGCCTACCCGACTGCTCAGAACCCTCCGCATGGTCCTAAAGCACACTATCGCCTGATTTAACACCATCAGTAGATACACATTGAGTTCTATCTGTCAAGTCATTTTTTTACCAGTTACATGCATCCTGGTCTAGGCCAATTGAGCCAAGCCTCTGAATTAGCAGTGAGTGATCAACAGCCTTTGACAGGTCAATGAAGAGGGCAGCACAATGTTGCCTTTTATCCTTACAGTTAACCAAATCATTTATAACTAGGGATGCAGCAGAGATAGTGCTATGACCTGGTCTAAAACCCCACTGATGTACATTTAGAATACATCTTAGCTGAGAATTAATTAAGGATTCTAATATTTTAGCTAGGCAAAAAAGTTTATAAATAGAGCGATAATTATTTAGGTCACAAGGGGTCACCACCTTTGTGAACGGGGAGTACATGGGCCGCCTTCCAAACCTTGGAGATAGTACCAGATATAACTGTCAGGTTACGGGTTGATGATTCAGCAATCAGGGGGCAGAGCACTGCAGTAGAAATGGATCAAGCATATCAGCCCCAGTGGATTTTTTTTTTTACATCAATCTTAAGCAAGACATCTAACACATCACAGATAGTAAATAGTTGAAATGAAACAAAGATTGACTAGAAGTTGACGGGTCAACCGTTGAGTCAGCTAGAGGCTGACAGAGGGAAGAGCAGTCGATTGGCTGACCAGGGTCAACTAAACCACCGTTTCTCTCAAATAAAAAGCCTGCCGAGGTAACATGATGATTAAAAGCATCCCTTATTCCATTCTTCTCAGTTATGATGCCAGAGTCAGGCAGAACTCCCTCCTAGCTCGAAAAACCTACCCTATTGTTTCAGTTTGTTAGGGACAAGAAACGTATTCTACCTAAGCTACATCAACACAATGTAATGAAGAATGTTATTATTGTTTTCAAGTGAGTACACAACTCTAGTCTAGGCTGTAAACTGCAGTGAATAGCCCAGGTCATTTGAATAACCGTTCAAAAGCCAGGCTTTTGAATACATATTAATTTCAAAATAACTGCATCTAGCCTGTCTGATTTGGATCAGTTATGGGTTTTTACTCGGCAGTTTAGCCTAGAAGGTCCAGGAACATTAGCAGGACCGTAATATTCTCTATTTTGTCATGATGTATCATCTAACAGAAACAGGCTAATGCATATGAATTATAATAATGCGCAAGCGCGGAGGAAGTTGGATCCATTCTTTCCGTGTTTGGCGTCAGTGTTTTCAACAGCGTTAGAAAATGAGGTGGGGACTCCTGGGGTCCTCTCTACTCTCTCCTCGCCTCCTTCTCTAAACCCATTGGAGGAGGTCATTCTAACCTAAAATGCTACAAGGAAGCAGCTAGCAGCCAAGCAAAATGGTCTTGAGTGGCAACCAATCTGCCCAATTAGCTGTTATGTTTCCATACACCCTCTTCTGTTGATCCTCCCACTTCTTTAGCAACACCCACTTTCAGACACACTCCATGTATGCAGTTACCCTCTGGGAGAATCTCAATTGTATACTCCTCACGTTCTCTCTCTTCACCTCCTCTAAACCCATTGGAGGAGAAGGTCAGAGGGGCGGGACCTCTGGCTTTCTCATCCAATGGGTTTTGAGAAGGAGGCGAGAGTGTGCAATTGAGATTCTCCCAATGACTGTGAAAGGGTGCCATAAAGCAGTGTGCACTGTATAGAGCTCGCCAGCTTGAAGCCTAAATTAATGGGGAAAGACTAGGGTTTTGGGATAAACGCTGAAAATAAGGTCTGAGGTGAACACAGGCTTAGTAGATCTTACACGTTTTGTTCTATGAGATAATATCAGTCAGGTAACATGACCTTTATGAATTATGAAGCCTTTATGTTTTGTTCTGTGAGATAATATCAGTCAGGTAACATGACCTTTATGAATTATGAAGCCTTTATGTTTTGTTCTATGAGATAATATCAGTCAGGTAACATGACCTTTATGAATTATGAAGCCTTTATGTTTTGTTCTATGAGATAATATCAGTCAGGTAACATGACCTTTATGAATTATGAAGCCTTTATGTTTTGTTCTGTGAGATAATATCAGTCAGGTAACATGACCTTTATGAATTATGAAGCCTTTATGTTTTGTTCTATGAGATAATATCAGTCAGGTAACATGACCTTTATGAATTATGAAGCCTTTATGGGCTTTTTCTGATTACATAAATGCTTCAAATTTCACAAAAAGTGACGTTAGCTGATGAAGATTATCTTATATAATATATCGTAGGCTATAAGATCTCCTAAGCCTGTGTTTACCACAGACCTTATTGTCGGAATTCATCCAAAAACCCGACAAAAACTCCATTAATTTCCCCGTAGGATTTGACCAATGAACCGAGGTGGAGTTTGTGCCTACAAAAAGTCTCCATTACTATTGCTCTGTATAGGGCAGTGGTTCCCAACCTTTTTCAGTTACCCAGAGGACCCTCTCATGTGCATTTTACCAGTAACCCTCTGGTCTCATGAGTCTTCTCAAGGACCCCCTGTGGATAGTCCAAGTACCCCTGGTTGGGAAACACTGCTAGTGAATAGGGTCCCTTTGTCTTCCTGTCATGCAGTTACATGGCCACTAGATGGCGATGTTTACCCAGTCTGGGCCAGGGTTGCACTACAGAACTAACACTGTTGAACCAGGCCTACGGTGGAAAACAATCCTTTATCAAGGTTATGGGTCCATTCATATCTAGCTAGGCCTGTATTCATGAAGAGTTTCAGAGTAGAGTTTGATCTAAGACCCCTTTTGCCTTTTGATCCTAATGAATAACATTACATGGACAGTGGGGAACTGATCCTAGATTTTACATTTCCATTTGAGTCATTTATCAGATGCTCTTATCCAGAGCCACTTACAGTTAGATCAGCAGCACTCCTATTTCTTTCCTGATTGATACGGCAAAAACTGACCACACGCACTTTACGTTAATTATCCTAACCTGCTAAGTTCATTATACTAACCTGCCACGTTAATTATCCTAACCTGCTACATTAGTTATCCTAACCTCCCACGTTAATTATCCTAACCTGCTAAACTAATTCTCCTAACCTGCTAGGTTAGTTCTCTTAACCTTCTCCGTTAGTTCTCCTAACCTGCAACATTAGTTATCCTAACCTCCCACGTAAATTATTCTAACCTGCTACATTAGTTATCCTAACCTCCCACGTTAGTTATTCTAACCTGCTACATTAGTTATCCTAACCTCCCACGTTAGTTATCCTAACCTGCTACATTAGTTATCCTAACCTCCCACGTTAATTATCCTAACCTGCTCCGTTAGTTCTCCTAACCTCCGCAGTGGCGTGTATTCATGGATGCCAAAGGAAGCCAGGCTTCCCCAAAAAAATGACCAAGAAAAAAACATATAAAATAATGTATCTTTCATCTCTCTGTGTTTTATCATTTTCCTTCAATTAGCAAGAGGCTGAATGTACCTCACCGGAGAAAGCATCTGAGCGAGTGAAACGGTGCCCCTCTGTCTCTGTATGTGTAGGCCATTCTATCTGATGCTGTCTGGTTAAAAAGAGTATGACTTTGCTGCCGCCCTGTAGCATTGAATGCTAACATTTGGCCTCCCTTGATCATAAAAAAATTAATTAAAATACCAAATAGCGTTGAGCTAAACTGTGAATGGTCCTGAAATAAATCAAATAAAATTACAAATTGCATAATGACCCCTGCACCCACCCGACCCCCCACCTGACCCCTCGCACCACCCCTAGGAGGCCGCCCCAGAGTTTGGGAACTACTGTGATAGTGGTCCTCTGTAGCTCAGCTGGTAGAGCACGGCGCTTGTAATAAGTAATAATAATAAGGGAGGCCAAATGAGCTAAACTGTGAATGGTCCTGGCACTTACCCAGAAAGATATAAAATACAAATTAGCATACTCCTGTCTATACAGAAATAAATAAAAGCATTCAAAATAGGCTTCTAAAGCATGATTTGGGCACAGAGGATCATTCATTAGGTTTATAGACCAGACAATGAAATGATCACAACTGATCTGGTTGTATTATGGCTTTCATGAATTTGTCAGTCAACTGATATCATCATAATTTTTTTACAAAATTCAAGTCATTTGGGATCATTCTGACCCCAACGAAAAACATCTAATTCCTCCTATAGTAATTTGATAGGACCTTCATTAAAAAGTCTGCCAACGGTATAAATAGTTGATAGAACTGCAATATAGAACTCAGATACAGACAGCTGTATTGGTGGGTATTCTCCGAAAGGTAGTTATTCTAAGGCAAATCTAAAAAAGTATTTATTTGAATCCAGGGGGACCTGTATCAGTGATTTAGACCAGATAAACAGATCACCTGCAGAAATGAAGAACCTTACGTTCTCGCCTGGTTATAACTGGTTATAACTAGGTTTGACCGTGTACACAATCAAAATGACCTTGCATATATGCTTAGTTGCAGTCACAACAGCTCATAAGTCTGTCAGTGGGATGAATACTTGTTGAAACTGTAATGCAGAAACCAGCTTCCCTCTAAACGTACACATAGCGCTGTATTGGTGGGTATTCTTTGAGGAATAGTTGGTTATTCCACGGGAAATGTTATATAAATACCATCATTCCTATAATATCCTCCAATATTCTATATGTGCAACTTGTTGTGGTATGTGGGTTGCTATAACATTTGGTTTGAAGTGACTTTGAGGCTTTAGGCATGATTTTTGAAGCGATGCTAATGCTGGCTGTGGGGTAAGTAAATAAAGACAGATAAGACATATTTTTGGTCATTGTATCTTAGGATCAATGTATGAATTACTTTTTGCCATTTGTACTTCTACTTTTTGCACAGACAGCTCACACTCTCCTACACACACCAGCTGGCTGAGAGGGCCCTAGTGGAGCCGGCTTGCTGAGAGGACCCTAGTGGAGCCAGCTGGCTGACAGGGCCCCTAGTGGAGCCGGCTGGCTGAGCGGGCCCTAGTGGAGCCAGTTGGCTGAGAGGGCCCTAGTGGAGACGGCTGGCTGAGAGGGCCCTAGTGGAGACGGCTGGCTGAGAGGGCCCTAGTGGAGCCACCTGGCTGAGAGGGCCCTAGTGGAGCCAGTTGGCTGAGAGGGCCCTAGTGGAGACGGCTGGCTGAGAGGGCCCTAGTGGAGACGGCTGGCTGAGAGGGCCCTAGTGGAGCCAGCTGGCTGAGAGGGCCCTAGTGGAGCCGGCTGGCTGAGCGGGCCCTAGTGGAGCCAGTTGGCTGAAAGGGCCCTAGTGGAGCCACCTGGCTGAGAGGGCCCTAGTGGAGCCACCTGGCTGAGAGGGCCCTAGTAAATAGGTCATTTAGCAGATGCTCTTATCCAGAGCGACTTACAGGAGCAATTAGGGTTAAGTGCCTTGCTCAAGGGCACATCGACAGATTTTTCACCTAGTCGACTCGGGATTAGAACCAGCGACCTTTCGGTTACTGGCACAACGCTCTTAACCACTAAGCTACCTGCCACCCCTAGTGGTAACAGCTGGCTGAAAGGGCCCTAGTGGAGCCAGTTGGCTGAGAGGGCACTAGTGGGGCCAGCTGGCTGAAAGGGCCCTAGTGGAGCCAGTTGGCTGAGAGGGCCCTAGTGGGGCCAGCTGGCTGAGAGGGCCCTAGTGGAGCCAGTTGGCTGAGAGGGCCCTAGTGTAGCCGGCTTGCTGAGAGGGCCCTAGTGGAGCCAGTTGGCTGAGAGGGCCCTAGTGGGGCCAGCTGGCTGAGAGGGCCCTAGTGGAGCCAGTTGGCTGAGAGGGCCCTAGTGTAGCCGGCTGGCTGAGAGGGCCCTAGTGGAGCCAGTTGGCTGAGAGGGCCCTAGTGGGGCCAGCTGGCTGAGAGGGCCCTAGTGGAGCCAGTTGGCTGAGAGGGCGCTAGTGGAGCCAGCTGGCTGAGTGGACCCTAGTGGAGCCACCTGGCTGAGAGGGCCCTAGTGGAGCCACATAGCTGAGAGGGCCCTAGTGGAGACAGCTGGCTGAGAGGGCCCTAGTGGAGCCAGTTGGCTGAGAGGGCCCTAGTGGAGCCGGCTGGCTGAGAGGGCTTAGTGGAGCCAGTTGGCTGAGGGCCCTAGTGGAGCCGGCATGCTGAGAGGGCCCTAGTGAAACTCCAGCCATATTTTTGGTCATTGTTTCTCAGGATCAATGTATGAATGTATTTTTGTCAATAAAATTAAATAGATTTCCAATGTTGGTGTACCGCTCCTTTAAATGGCAGTCATTTTTACCACATAAATATGACACCTTTTGTATTTACTTAAAAATAAATGATACTACAATCAAATTATGGTAAATCGGCATTTTAGTACTTACTTTGGAAAAAAGCTGCACATTATTTAAGGGAAAAATATATTGTTTTGTTTTACAGAATCTGCAAATGAATTGTCATTTAACAAAAATGATGATTATTTCATTTCAGATAACAGTAAGTACATGTCCATTGATGTCCTTAAGAGTCGATTGATGCACTAATTAAAATAATACAATAAATCCCCATCAAAATCCATCTGTTTAAGATAGAGATTTGTTTTTTTGCATGGGCTGCATCTCAATCTACTTCATCCGCCTGTATGTCTGCCTTCCGCATCCCAAAAATCACTATAGGTAGAGAGAAGACAGGCTATGTGCCACACTGCCCACAAAATGAGGTGGAAACTGAGCTGCACTTCCTAACCTCCTGCCAAATAAACGATGATATGAGAGAGACATATTTCCCTCAGATTACAAGGACCCCCAAATACTTTGAAAACAAATATAATATTGATAAGCTCCCATATCTGTTAGGTGAAATACTGCAGTGTGCAATCATGGCAGCAAAATGTGTGACCTGTGATAAGAATAGGGTAACCAGTGGAGAACAAACACCACAGTAAATAAAACCTATGCCTAGATTTATCAGTTTATTTCATTTCCCTTGCCATTTGTACTTCTACTTTTTACACACAAGCTCACACTCTCCTACACACACCAGCTGGCTGAGAGGGCCCTAGTGGAGCCGGCTTGCTGAGAGGACCCTAGTGGAGCCAGCTGGCTGACAGGGCCCTAGTGGAGCCGGCTGGCTGAGTGGGCCCTAGTGGAGCCAGTTGGCCCTAGTGGAGACGGCTGGCTGAGAGGGCCCTAATGGAGCCGGCTGGCTGAGAGGACCCTAGTGGAGCCACCTGGCTGAGAGCACCCTAGTGGAGCCGGCTGACTGAGAGAGCCCTAGTGGAGCCACCTAGCTGAGAGGGCCCTAGTAAATAGGTTATTTAGTAGACGCTCTTATCCAGAGTGACTTACAGGAGCAATTAGGGTTAAGTGCCTTGCTCAAGGGCACATCGACAGATTTTTCACCTAGTCGGCTTGGGGATTAGAACCAGCGACCTTTCGGTTACTGGCACAACGCTCTTAACCACTAAGCTACCTGCCACCCCTAGTGGTAACAGCTGGCTGAAAGGGCCCTAGTGGAGCCAGTTGGCTGAGAGGGCACTAGTGGGGCCAGTTGGCTGAGAGGGCCCTAGTTGAGCCAATTGGCTGAGAGTGCCCTAGTGGGGTCAGCTGGCTGAGAGGGCCCTAGTGGAGCCAGTTGGCTGAGAGGGCCCTAGTGGAGCCAGCTGGCTGAGAGGGCCCTAGTGGAGCCAGTTGGCTGAGAGGGCCCTAGTGGTAACAGCTGGCTGAGAGGGCCCTAGTGGAGCCAGCTGGCTGAGAGGGCCCTAGTGGAGCCAGCTGGCTGAGAGGGCCCTAGTGGAGCCAGTTGGCTGAGAGGGCCCTAGTGGAGCCAGCTGGCTGAGTGGACCCTAGTGGAGCCACCTGGCTGAGAGGGCCCCTAGTGGAGCCACATAGCTGAGAGGGCCCTAGTGGAGACAGCTGGCTGAGAGGGCCCTAGTGGAGCCAGTTGGCTGAGAGGGCCCTAGTGGAGCCGGCTGGCTGATAGGGCTTAGTGGAGCCAGTTGGCTGAGGGCCCTAGTGGAGCCGGCATGCTGAGAGGGCCCTAGTGAAGCTCCAGCCATATTTTTGGTCATTGTTTCTCAGGATCAATGTATGAATGTATTTTTGTCAATAAAATTAAATATATTTCCAATGTTGGTGTACCGCTCCTTTAAATGGCAGTCATTTTTACCACCTAAATATGACAACATTTGTATTTACTTAAAAATAAATGATACTACAAATTGGCCAGAAGGTCGTTGTCGGGAGAGGTCGTGTTTTTCTCTAGCTGGAGGTAAGCAGGAGGTAATCTTCTCATTTGGTGTTGAGTAAAGCTTAACCATGTATTAGATCGTAGGTAGGTAGTTAGCTGTAGCTAGGTATTGTATTTATCATAGGTTAGTATTGTTGTTTTTGTAGGTTTCCGTAGGTAATTGTAGGTTAGTATCGAAGCACGAGGCTAGCTAGCTAGCGGGTAGCTACTGGTAACGATTAGCAACGCTAGAGAGCTGGTCCCAATGTTAATGTAGTGCTAGCCAACGTTTAATTTTTGCTTAACCATGTATTAGATCGTAGGTAGGTAGTTAGCCGTAGTTAGGTATTGTATTTATTATAGGTTAGTATTGTTGTTATTGTAGGTTTCCGTAGGTAATTGTAGGTTAGTATCGAAGCACGAGGCTAGCTAGCTAGCGGGTAGCTACTGGTAACGATTAGCAACGCTGGAGAGCTGGTTCCAATGTTAATGTACTGCTAGCCAACGTTTAATTTTTGCTGCAAGTTATGCGTTATGAAAGGAACTAGACACGGACTTGAATTATCTGTTTAGTGTGCTAACACACTCTTGGCAGTTTGTTGTAACCAAGTATTGATGCTAAATTGTGTGTTAATGGATGCTAGCTTGCAAGTTAGCTACGGCGTCATAGCTAGGCATCGTGGGTTGTTGTGTGTAGTTACTGTGTCTTGGCAGTGCCGGCTGTAGCACGAAGCGAGCTACCTAGCCGTTTTTTTCGAACAGAGTCAGAGTCAACACAATAGCCATTGTGTGCCGGGTGTAGCACGAAGCTAGCTAGCTAGCCGTTCTTCAAACAAAGTCAACACAGTGGCCATTGCTAGCTACCCAACACGACCAGCTAACTGTACGGTAGTAGCTAAATACAATATACTTGTCCTAGCTAGCCAACGTCTAATCATTGCTGCGTCATGAAAGGAACTTGACACAGACACGAATGATCTGTTTAGTGTGTTATCACACTATTGGTGGTTTGCTGTGACCAAGTGTTGGTGCTAAACGGTGTGTTATTGTTATTGGATGCTAGCTTGCTAGTTAGCTATGGTGTCATAGTTGGCTAGCTGAATAAAGTGGGTTGAGTCTATTCCTTTAAACATTGAACCGCTGTGGTTCACAACAATTCTGATTTCTAAAGGCGGAAGTTGGGAGAGTTTTTGTTCGGGTGGTTCAGTGAAACAATTTTAGTTTCTGAGGTAGACGTTTTTGGTGAGGGAGGCCCTGCTCTCTCCGCTCCCAGATGCTTAGCTCATTTCATTCCGATCTCCTCTGCATTTTTGTAGCCATTTGCTACAGCCTGTCAACTATGTCTCTGCCTATCCCTGTTCTCTCCTCTCTGCACAGGCTACACAAACGCACCACACCGCGTGGCTGCTGCCTCTCTAACCTGGTGGTCCCTGCACGCACCACCCACGTGGAGTTCCAGGTCGCAGGCAGCCTCTGGAACTGCCGTTCTGCTGCCAACAAAGCTGACTTCATCCCAGCCTATGCCAACCTCCAGTCCCTCGACTTCCTGGCGCTGACGGAAACATGGATCACCACTGAAAACACTGCCACTCCTACTGCTCTCTCCTCGTCTGACCATGTGTTCTCGCATACCCCGAGAGCATCTGGTCAGAGGGGTGGTGGTACAGGAATCCTCATCTCTCCCAAGTGGACATTCTCAATTTTTCCCCTAACCCATCTGTCTATCTCCTCATTTGAATTCCATGCTGTCACAGTCACTAGCCCATTTAAGCTTAATATCCTTGTCATCTATCGCCCTCCAGGTTCCCTTGGAGAGTTCATCAATGAGCTTGACGCCTTGATAAGTTCCTTCCCTGAGGATGGCTCACCCCTCACAGTTTTGGGGGATTTCAACCTCCCTATGTCCACATTTGACTCATTTCTCTCTGCCTCCTTCTTTCCACTCCTCTCCTCTTTTGACCTCACCCTCTCACCGTCCCCCCTACTCACAAGGCAGGCAATACGCTTGACCTCATCTTCACTAGATGCTGCTCCTCTACTAATCTCACTGCAACTCCCCTCCATGTCTCCGACCACTACTTTGTTTCCTTTTCTCTCTCGCTCTCCTCCCACACTACTCACTCTGCCCCTACACAGATGGTAATGCGCCGCCGCAACCTTCGCTCTCTCTCTCCCACTACTCTCTCCTCTTCCATCCTATCATCTCTTCCCTCTGCTCAATCCTTCTCCCTCCAATCTCCTGATTCTGCCTCCTCAACCCTCCTTTCCTCCCTTTCTGCATCCTTTGACTCTCTGTGTCCCCCTATCCTCCCGGCCGGCTCGGTCCTCCCCCTCCAGCTCCGTGGCTTGATGACTCATTGCGAGCTCACAGAACAGAGCTCCGGGCAGCGGAGCGGAAATGGAAGAAAACTAAACTCCCTGCCGACCTGGCATCTTTTCACTCCCTCCTCTCTACATTTTCTTCATCTGTTTCTGCTGCTAAGGCCACCTTCTACCACTCTAAATTCCAAGCATCTGCCTCTAACCCTAGGAAGCTCTTTGCCACATTTTCCTCCCTCCTGAATCCTCCCCCCTCTCTCTCTGTAGATGACTTCGTCAACCACTTTGAAAAGAAGGTTGACGACATCCGATCCTCGTTTGTTAAGTCTAACGACACTGCTGGTCCTGCTCACACTGCCCTACCCTATGCTTTGACTTCTTTCTCCCCTCTCTCTCCAGATAAAATCCCTGCGACTTGTGACTGCAGGCCGCCCAACAACCTGCCCGCTTGACCCCATCCCCTCCTCCCTTCTCCAGACCATCTCCGGTGACCTTCTCCCCTACCTCACCTCGCTGATCAACTCATCCTTGACCGCTGGCCATGTCCCTTCCGTCTTCAAGAGAGCGAGAGTTGCTCCCCCTTCTCAAAAAACCAACACTCGACCCCACTGATGTCAACAACTACAGACCAGTATCCCTTCTTTCTTTTCTTTCCAAAACTATTGAGCGTGCCGTCTTTAGCCAACTCTCTTGCTATCTCTCCAGAATGACCTTCTTGATCCAAACCAATCAGGTTTCAGGACTGGTCATTCAACTGAGACTGCTCTTCTCTGTGTCACTGAGACTCTCCGCACTGCTAAAGCTAACTCTCTCTCCTCTGCTCTTGTCCTTCTAGACCTGTCTGCTGCCTTTGATACTGTGAACCATCAGATCCTCCTCTCCACCCTCTCCGAGCTGGGCATCTCCCGGCGCGGCTCACTCCTGGATTGCGTCCTACCTGACCGGTCGCTCCTACCAAGTGGCGTGGCGAGAAGCTGTCTCCGCACCACGTGCTCTCACCACTGGTGTCCCCCAGGGCCTCGGTTCTAGGCCCTCTCCTTTTCTCCCTATACACCAAGTCACTTGGCTCTGTCATATCCTCACATGGCCTTTCCTATCATTGCTACGCTGACGATACACAACTAATCTTCTCCTTTCCCCCTTCTGATAACCAGGTGGCGAATCGCATCTCTGCATGTCTGGCAGACATATCAGTATGGATGACGGATCACCACCTCAAGCTGAACCCTGGCAAGACGGAGCTGCTCTTCCTCCCGGGGAAGGACTGCCCGTTCCATGATCTCGCCATCACGGTTGACAACTCCGCTGTGTCCTCCCTCCCAGAGTGCGAAGAGCCTAGGCGTGACCCTGGACAACACCCTGTCGTTCTCCGCCAACATCAAGGCGGTGACCCGCTCCTGCAGGTTCATGCTCTACAACATTCGGAGAGTACGACCCTGCCTTACACAGGAAGCGGCACAGGTCCTAATCCAGGCACTTGTCATCTCCCCGTCTGGACTACTGCAACTCGCTGTTGGCTGGCCTCCCTGCCTGTGCCATTAAACCCCTACAACTCATCCAGAATGCCGCAGCCCGTCTGGTGTTCAACCTTCCCAAGTTCTCTCACGTCACCCCCTCCTCCGCACACTCCACTGGCTTCCAGTTGAAGCTCGCATCCGCTACAAGACCATGGTGCTTGCCTATGGAGCAGTGAGGGGAACGGCACCTCTGTACCTTCAGGCTCTGATCAGTCCCTACACCCAAACGAGGGCATTGCGTTCATCCACCTCTGGCCTGCTGGCTCCCTTCCTCTGCGGAAGCATTAGCTCCCGCTCAGCCCAGTCAAAACTGTTCGCTGCTCTGGCACCCCAATGGTGGAACAAGCTCCCTCACGACGCCAGGACAGCGGAGTCACTCACCACCTTCCGGAGACATTTGAAACCCCCACCTCTTTAAGGAACACCTGGGATAGGATAAAAGTGTTCCTTCTAACCCCCCCAAATTGTAAAGTGGTTATCCCACTGGCTATAGGGTGAACGCACCAATTTGCGAGTCGCTCTGGCTAAGAGCGTCTGCTAAATGACGTTAATGTGCCCTTGAGCAAGGCACTTAACCCTAATTGCTCCTGTAAGTCGCTCTGGATAAGAGCGTCTGCTAAATGACTAAAATGTAAATGTAATGGTAAATCGGCTTTTTAGTACTTACTTTGGAAAAAAGCTGCACATTATTTAAGGGAAAAATATATTGTTTTGTTTTACAGAATCTGCAAATGAATTGTCATTTAACAAAAATGATGTTTATTTCATTTCAGATAACAGTAAGTACATGTCCATTGATGTCCTTAAGAGTCGGTTGATGCACTAATTAAAATAATACAATAAATCCCCATCAAAATCTGCCTGTTTAAGATAGAGATTAGTTTTTTTGCATGGGCTGCATCTCAATCTACTTCATCCGCCTGTATGTCTGCCTTCCGCATCCCAAAAATCACCATAGGTAGAGAGAAGACAGGCTATGTGCCACACTGCCCACAAAATGATGTGGAAACTGAGCTGCCCCTCCTAACCTCCTGCCAAATAAATGATGATATGAGAGACACATATTTCCCTCAGATTACAAGGACCCCCAAATACTTTGAAAACAAATATAATATTGATAAGCTCCCGTATCTGTTAGGTGAAATACAGCAGTGTGCAATCATGGCAGCAAAATGTGTGACCTGTTGTGATAAGAATAGGGTAACCAGTGGAGAACAATCACCACAGTAAATAAAACCTAGGCCTAGATTTATCAGTTTATTTCATTTCCTTTGCCATTTGTACTTCTACTTTTTGCACAGACAGCTCACACTCTCCTACAAACACCAGCTGGCTGAGAGGGCCCTAGTGGAGCCACCTGGCTGAGAGGACCCTAGTGGAGCCAACTGGCTGAGAGGACCCTAGTGGAGCCAACTGGCTGAGAGGGCCCTAGTGGAGCCACCTGGCTGAGAGGGCCCTAGTGGAGCCACCTGGCTGAGAGGGCCCTAGTGGAGCCATCTGGCTGAGAGGGCCCTAGTGGAGCCAGCTGGCTGAGAGGGCCTAGTGGAGCCAGCTAGTTTATATTTCATTTACAGTGTATTGACCGACGGCCTATACAGGTCAGGACTGATACACTCGTTTTTTATTTTTATTTTTAAATAGTTAAATTATTAACATTTCAAATGTCTTTCTCTTTTGAAACTTTTGTGTGTTTAAAATTTACTGTTTGTGATTGTTTATTTCACTTGCTTTGTCAACGTTAACATATGTTTCCCATGTCAATGAAACCCCTTTGAATTGAACTGAGAGAAAGAGTGAGAGAGAGAGAGAGGGGAGGGGCAAAAGAGAGGAGAAATGAACATCAACGTGACCTTTCATGATGTGATGGAGAAGATAGGCTTATAGTTGGTGTGGTGCAACAACACACGTGATGTGATGGGGAAGATAGGCTTATAGTTGGTATGATGCAATAACACCCATGTGTACACACATTCCCCTTCCGTGGAAAGGTGAACATCATTTTTGCAGATTAGTTTATATATAATTTAATACCTTTGCTTTTGTCTGTTTTTGAAATCATTCATTTCATAGGTCAGAGGTCAAGCTGAGCCGTACCAGGAGTGGAAGAGTGGAAAAGGTTACTGGTTATGATGACATAACTGGTGAGAAGTCAGTAATGAAAATATATTCAGTTGACTGCGTGTTAGTCTGTCAGCCCTATCTCTTTGACATCTCCCTCTCTCTCCTCCTCTTCTCTCTCACTCTCCATCTCCCTCCCCTCCTCCTCTGTCCAATAGCCGCAGGAAGTAGTTTGGGGGGTGTAGAAATACAGCTAAACCTAGGGTATGGCTAAATGGGGTGTGTAGAAACACAACTAAACCTAGTGTATGGCTAAATGGGGTCTCTATCTCCCTCCCCTCCCCTCCCCTCCCCTCTTCTGTCCCCTTCCCTCTCCTCTCTCTCCACTACGCTCTCCTCCTCCCTCCCCACCCATCCTCTCTCCTCCAACCCCATCTCTCTCTGCTCATCTCTCGCAGCCCTTTGACATCTCCCTCTCTATCTCCCCTCCCGTCCTCTGTCCCCTCTTCTCTCTCTCCACTACCCTCCCCTCCTCTCACTCTCTCTCTCTCTCTTCCTGACATATAGCATCAGGCTTGTTGAGCTTGACTCAGTTGACTTGGGTAACAGACCTCTAGCTACCCCCCTTCCCCTTGCTCTGTTGAACCTTTAATAAACGTTTATTTAACTAGGCAAGTCAGTTAAGAACAAATTCTTATTTACAATGATGGCCTACCCAGGCCAAACCCTCGCCTAACCCGGACGATGCTGGGCCAATTGTGTACCGCTCTATGGGACTCCCAATCCCGGCCGGTTGTGATATAGCCTGGGATCGAACCCGGGTCTGTAGTGACGCCTCTACCACTGCGATCCAGTGCCTATGATCACTGCGCCTCTCGGGAGGCCATAGAAAAATAAGACGAATATTAAATAGATACATATTCGCGGGCAGAGGGCCATGGGCAAAAGTAAATGCCCAGGCAGGAGAGGAGAAACGGCGCCAACCGTGCCGACGTCGGACACGCGAGAGGCAACCCCAAAAAATTGTTTTGTGGGGGCACACGGCGTGGACATACGGGGCTGCTGGAGGCAGCTACAGGACAATCGGCGGACTAGGAGAGGAGGCCACCAGGTTTGGGGGGCTGGAAGGGTGGTTGGCGGAGCCTAGAGGTAGAGCAGAGCCAACTCCCCGTACTCAGGCTAGGCAGCGTGAGACTGGGCAGGTTCCGTGTTATGCGGAGCCACGTACTGTGCCGCGAGTGTTCCGGCACAGTCCTGTACGTCCTGTGCTAGCACCACGCACGTGTCGTGCTAAGGTGGGCATGCAGCCAGGACGGAGTGTGCCGGCTCAACGCTCGTGGCCTCCAGTACCCCTCCTCGGTCCCGGATATCCTGCGCCAGTGCCACGTGCTGTAGTGCCAGTACGAGTGCACAGCCCTGTATGTCCTGTGCTGATGCCTCACACAGATTGTGTGGAAATAGGCATTCAGCCAGGACGGGTTGTGTCAGCTCTCCGCTCCAGACCTCCAGTCCGTCTCAACAGTCCAGCCCGGCCTGTTCCTGTCCCTGGCACCAAGCCAGTGGTGCGCTTCGTCAGTCCGGCACGGCCCGTTCCTGCTCCCCGCACCAAGCCAGTGGTGCGCGTCGTCAGTCCGGCACGGCCCGTGCCTGTTCCACCGGTGCCTGGTCCGGCACCGGGCAGATGCTCCACTCCGGAGCCAGAGCAATCCGCTCCCACCGGTGTCCAGTCCAGGTCCGGCCAGCGGGGTCAGACCAGATCAGGGGCGCTACGGGGGGTGGAGAGAGTGGTGGTCACGCCCGGAGCCGGATCCGCCTCCGAGGCGGGATGCCCACCCGGCCCCTACCCTCTTGTGTTTGGTTGGCGCGGTCGCAGTCCGCGCCTTTGGGGGTACTGTCACGCCCTGGCTCTGAGGACTCTTTAATGTTGAGCCAGGGTGTGTAGGTTTCATTGTTTAGTTTTCTATGTTTGTGTTCTAGATCGTTTAGATCTATGTTGGCCAGGGTGGTTCCCAATCAGAGGCAGCTGTAGCTTGTTGTCTCTGATTGGGGACCATACTTAGGCAGCCTGTTTGGCACTGTTTTTTTGTGGGATCTTGTTCCGTTTGGTTTGTGTTATGACCTAGGACTTCACGTATCGTTTGGTTTATTGTTTTGGTTCGTGTGTGTACTAAATAAAGTATGTACGCCTATCACGCTGCGCCTTGGTCCGCTTCCGTCAACGATCGTGACAGTTATGCTACAGTAAATTACATTTACTGGTGATTACATCATTGTCCTGCTTTAAGACAGATTTTTACTGTCTGCATCCAGTTGCATGTTATTTACTAACCCTGCAAATGATCATATATCTTACAATATCAAAACATATGCTCCAGAACAGGATCATCAATATCACTGCCGGTATCATATCTGTCTCTAACTGGGGCTCCACTGAGCTATACAAGTCTACTGTCATGAAGAGTGGACTGAAGAGTGGAAAATACTGCTAGGCTATATGACTTCTATCTCATTAGTTCCTTACTTCAATGATGTGAGAAACTTCTTAGCAACTTATCTTGGATCAGTGGTTGAGCCCAGCTAAACACAGCAAACTGATCTGTCTTGCAGCAATGTTTCACATAGTGTGTTATATAATATCACCTCTAACTTTCTACTGCTTGAGTTCACCTCTTATATAATATTGGCTTAATGTTCCTTAATGTTCCAGGCAGTGAAAATACTTTAATCTTTCTTTTATATAGTTATCAAAATTCTCAGCCATTTGTACTTCTACTTTTTGCACAGACAGCTCACACTCTCCTACAAACACCAGCTGGCTGAGAGGGCCCTAGTGGAGCCACCTGGCTGAGAGGGCCCTAGTGGAGCCACCTGGCTGAGAGCACCCTAGTGGAGCCAGCTAGTTTATATTTAATTTACAGTGTATTGACCGACGGCCTATACAGGTCAGGACTGATACACTAATTTTTTTATATAGTTAAATTTCAAATGACTTTCTCTTTTGAGACTTTTTGTGTGTTTAAAGTTTACTGTTTGTGATTGTTTATTTCACTTGCTTTGTCAATGTTAACATATGTTTCCGTGTCAATGAAACCCCCTTTGAATTGAACTGAGAAAGAGACTGAGAGAGAGAGAGAGGGAGGGGCAAAAGAGAGGAGAAATGAACATCAACATCACCTTCCACGATGTGATAGAGAAG
Organism: Coregonus clupeaformis; assembly: GCF_020615455.1. Lineage (NCBI taxonomy): Eukaryota > Metazoa > Chordata > Actinopteri > Salmoniformes > Salmonidae > Coregonus > Coregonus clupeaformis. The sequence continues at coordinate 80,632 of NW_025534422.1, read as the reverse complement.
ACAGGCTTATAGTTGGTGTGGTGCAACAACACACGTGATGTGATGGAGAAGATAGGCTTATAGTTGGTGTGGTGCAACAACACACGTGATGTGATGGGGAAGATAGGCTTATAGTTGGTATGATGCAATAACACCCATGTGTACACACATTCCCCTTCCATGGAAAGGTGAACCTCTCTTTGCAGATTAGTTTATATATAATTTAATACCTTTGCTTTTGTCTGTTTTTGAAATCATTCATTTCATAGGTCAGAGGTCAAGCTGAGCCGTACCAGGAGTGGAAGAGTGGAAAAGGTTACTGGTTATGATGACATAACTGGTGAGAAGTCAGTTGTGAAAAGATATTCAGTTGACTGCGTGTTAGTCTGTCAGCCCTATCTCTTTTGACATCTCCCTCTCGCTCCTCCTCTTCTCTCTCACTCTCCATCTCCCCTCCCCTCCTCCTCTGTCCCATAGCCGCAGGAAGTAGTTTGGGGGTGTAGAAATACAGCTAAACCTAGGGTATGGCTGAATGGGGTGTGTAGAAACACAACTAAACCTAGGGTATGGCTAAATGGGGTGTGTAGAAATACAGCTAAACCTAGGGTATGGCTAAATGGGGTGTGTAGAAATACAAATAAACCTAGGGTATGGCTAAATGGGGTGTGTAGAAATACAGCTAAACCTAGGGTATGGCTAAATGGGGTGTGTAGAAATACAACTAAACCTAGGATATGGCTAAATGGGGTCTCTATCTCCCCTCCCCTCCCCCATGAGAAGGGGAGAAGAGGAGAGGGGAAGAAGAGGAGAGGGGGAGAGGAGGAGAAGAGGAGAGGGGGAGAAGAGGAGAGGGGGGAGAAGAGGAGAGGGGGAGAAGAGGAGAGGGTGGAGAAGAGGAGAGGTGGAGAAGAGGAGAGGGTGGAGAAGAGGAGAGGGGTGGAGAAGGGTAGATGTTTTTTCTCTCCCCTCCTCCATCTTCTTCTCGCCCTTCCCTCCCCTCTCTCTGGTTCTGACCATTACTCCCTCCCTCCTCCCTCCTCCCTCCCTCCCTCCCTCCTCTAATGTATATTATATAAGGGAGGGAGAATGAGAAGGGGGGAGAAGAGGAGAGGGGAAGAAGAGGAGAGGGGGAGAAGAGGAGAGGGGAGAAGAGGGAGGGGGAGAAGAGGAAAGGGGGAGAAGAGGAGATGGGGAGAAGAGGAGAGGAGGAGAAGAGGAGAGGGGGAGAAGAGGAGAGGGGGAGAAGAGGAGAGGGGGAGAGAGGAGAGGGAGAAGAAGAAGGAGAAGAGAGGGGAGAAGAGGAGAGGGGGAGAAGAGGAGGAGGAGAGGGGAGAAGAGGGAGAGGAGAAGAGGAGAGGGAGAGGAGAGAGGGAGAAGAGGAGAGGGGAGAAGAGAGAGAGGGAGAAGAAGAGAGGAGGAGAAGAGGAGAGGGGGGGAGGAGAGGGGAGAGAGGAGAGAGGGGAAGAAGAGGAGAGGGGGAGAAGAGGAGAGAGGAGGAGAAGAGGAGAGAGGGGGAGAAGAGGAGAGGGGGAGAAGAGGAGAGGGGGAGAAGAGGAGAGGAGGAGAAGAGGAGAGGGGGAGAAGAGGAGAGGAGGAGAAGGGTAGACGTTTTTTCTCTCATAGTTCCACCCATGGGACTATACCTTCTGTTATCAACAACAAGTGTAAAACTGGACCATGTGACAGTTTGGACCAAGGTAGCCTTGTGGTGGACCAATGTGGTTGATTAACAGAGCATCTGTGTGTGTACCAATAATATCTCCTTTCTCCTGAAGTGTGCACTTGCTCCCTACTTCCCATAATTTAAATGCATTGGATTGGTGGAGGCAAGTACACAACTTTCACTGGGACCTCCCCACATTCGGAAATTGCATTATGTAAGGTGTGAATCTTGACATCTCTGATTTGCATAATTTAAAAAAATCCCCATCAAAAGCTGTCATTTTAAGCTAGAGTTATCAGGTGTTTTGCATGGGCTGTGTCTCAATCCACCACATTCGCCTATGGCGGCCTTCCGCATCTGCAGTGGAAGGTCGCCAAGCTACAGCTGTGTTTGTCAGACCATGAGACATCCCGAAAATATGTCTTCTCACAAAAACTTCTGTAGGGAACACAATGGTGTTCTCTGTTTCGCTCTATGACCCCCACAAGTGTCACGGGACTCGATTGAAGGTGTCCAATACAAATGAATGTAAATATGGAGGTAGATCTGTGCCCCCAAAAATAAAGGGTTAAATGTGTACAAATAATACAGTCCCAAAATAAATCACAAGGAATAAGGTTTTAAAGCTTAAGAAATACAGTATATACAGTATATACACTACCGTTCAAAAGTTTGGGTCGCTTAGAAATGTCCTTGTTTTCAAAGAAAAGCACTTTTGTTGTTCATTAAAATAACATCAAAATGATCGGAAATACAGTGTAGACATTGTTAATGTTGTAAATGGCTATTGTAGCTGGAAACGGCTGATTTTTATGGAATATCTACATAGGCGTACAGAGGCTAATTATCAGCAACCATCAGTCCTGTGTTCCAATGGCAAGTTGTGTTTGCTAATCCAAGTTTATCATTTCAAAAGGCTAATTGATTATTAGAAAACCCTTTTGCAATTATTGTTAGCACAGCTGAAAACTGTTGTGCTGATGAAAGAAGCAATAAAACTGTCCTTCTTGAGACTAGTTGAGTATCTGGAGCATCAGCAATTGTGGGTTCTATTACAGGCTCAAAATGGCCAGAAACAAAGAACTTTCTTCTCAAACTCTTCAGTCTATTCTTGTTCTGAGAAATGAAGGCTATTTCATGCGAGAAATTGCCAAGAAACTGAAGATCTCGTACAACGCTGTACTACTCCCTTCACAGAACATCGCAAACTGGCTTTAACCAGAATAGAAAGAGGAGTGGGAGGCCCCGGTCCACATCTGAGCAAGAGGACAAATACATTAGAGTGTCTAGTTTGAGAAACAGACGCCTCACAGGTCTTCAACTGGCAGCTTCATTAAATAATACCCAAAACACTGGTCTCAATGTCAAAAGTGAAGAGGCGACTCCGGGATGCTGACCTAGGCAGAGTTGCAAAGAAAAGTCCAGTGTCTGTGTTCTTTTGCCCATCTTAATCTTTTATTTTTATTGGCCAGTCTTAGATGTGGCTTTTTCTTTGCAACTCTGCCTAGAAGGTCAGCACTGGTACATAGTTCCTCTGTGGAGATCGGAGAACCTTCCAGAAGGACAACCATCACTGCAGCACTCCACCAAGCAGGCCTTTATGGTAGAGTGGCCAGACGGAAGCCACTCCTCAGTAAAAGGCACATGACAAATGGCACCTAAAGGACTCTCAGACCATGAGAAACAAGATTCTCTGGTCTGGTGAAGCCAAGATTGAACTCTTTGGCCTGAATGCCAAGTGTCACATCTTGAGGAAACCTGGCACCATCCCTACGGTGAAGCATGGTGGTGGCAGCATCATGCTGTGGGGATGTTTTTCAGCGGTAAGGACTGGGAGACTAGTAAGTTTCGAGGGAAAGATGAACATAGAAAAGTACAGATAGATCCTAGTGGAGCCGGCTGGCTGAGAGGGCCCTAGTGGAGCCACCTGGCTGAGAGGGTCCTAGTGGGACCAGCTGGCTGAGAGGGCCCTAGTGGAGCCACCTGGCTGAGAGGGCCCTAGTGGGACCAGCTGGCTGAGAGGGCCCTAGTGGAGCCGGCTTGCTGAGAGGGCCCTAGTGGAGCCAGCTAGTTGTGTAAATAAATGTAGTTGAATTAGTTTGTGAACTATTTTATCTTTTTTATAGACTATTTTATATTTCATTTACCGTGTATTGACCAACTACCTGTACAGGTCCATACTGATACACTCATGTTGGTGTTTGTTTTGTACATAGTTAATCATTTAACATTTCAAATGTCTTTCTCTTTTGAAACTTTTGTGTGCTTAATGTTAACAGTTTGTTATTGTTTATTTCACTTGCTTTGGCAATGTTAGCATATGTTTCCGATGCCAAATGAGAGAGAGAGTGACCTTTCATGATGTGATGGGGAAGATAGGCTTATCGTTGGTATGGTGCAACAACACCCATGTGTACTCACATTCCCCTTCCATGGAAATGTGAACCTCTCTTTGCAGATGACTTTATATATAATTTAATGCATTTGCTTTCGTCTGTTTTTTAAACCATTCATTTCATATGTCAGGGTCAATCTGAGCTGGACCAAGAGTTGAAGAGTGGACAAGGTTACTGGTTATGATGACATCACTGGTGAGAAGTCAGTTATGAAAAGATATTCAGTTGACTGCGTGTTAGTCTGTCAGCCCTATCTCTTTGACATCTCCCTCTCTCTACTCCTCTTCTCTCTCACTCTCCATCTCCCCTCCCCTCCTCCTCTGTCCAATAGCCATAGGGAAGTCGTTTGGGGGTGTAGAAATACAGCTAAACCTAGGGTATGGCTAAATGGGCTGTGCAGAAATCCCCCACCAGTTGAAGCTCATTTACTGTACTTAAAAACTCTAAAATACTATTTGGAGAACAGCAAAAACTAACAAAAATGACCCCAGACATGAATTATCAATGCAATATTAGGTTTATATTAGGTTTAAAGGTCTGTGGAATGGAGTGTACAATGTACTACTCAACCTCAACCTCCCCATTGACTCATTTATCCTACTTGTGGAACAGTGCATACAGTGCAATGAAATAGATGCATAATACACGATTCAATGGATGACTTCAAATACTGACATCAATGTGAAAGTAACTGGAGCATAAAACAGCTGACTGTGAATGCAAACTATCCCAGATAAATCCAACACATGCATTGAAATAAAAGGCATACATCAAAGGAATTACTTTGGCCTACAATCAACAAGGACATATAAAGAAAAAACAAACTCAACCAAAGAATGAAGAAAATCATGAAATACTAAATGAAAATCTACACATTAAAGGAAAAATCCACAAAAAGCCACTCATTCCTTTAATTTACAGTGTTAAATAACACTAATATGTGAAAACAATTTTGTAAACAAATGTTTAATTTTGACGTTATAATAATGTTGGTAGCAACATGGAAACTCGTTGTGGAAATCTGTTGCAGCTCAAGTAGACTACAAAATCCACAATGCAATGCTCTCTCTATGGGCTGGTTACACACAATAATACAAAGACAATATATCAGCATGTGAAGTAGCTAGCTAGCTGTAAAATCGCCTAAACAAACTACACAATGAATTTAGGAGTCTACAATCTCCTGCAGATCGATGTCGGTATACTTGGAGGAGATGGGAAACGTTGCCCATACTAGGTCAATGGGCAGCGCGGTGCATTCTGGGTGATTCTGGTACAAGGAGAGCTCTCCTTCAAGAAGTGAATGGGAGTCTATTGGGCGCTAGCTCAAAAACCTAACATTAGCACGAATTTCGTCAACAAGAAGTGCAACATTACAAATCGTTTCCCGAGATGTGAGATAATTAACTTGCTATCTGTAGTATCGCATAGCTTTGGAATCGTGTTATTACGTACTTTCGAGGAATAGAGGCACGTTTCTCGACATATAGACTGACTTTGAGAAGGAATTGCCTGACGATTAGCTTAGCAACCGCGTGACGCAGTATGACAACGTCAACGCGATTGGTCGACAGTCTGCTGGGTGGGACATTATACATTCATTCATTCAGTGGATTCTATCTCTTTTCTATAATATCTGTGGAACTGCACCATGCAATGCCCCCTGGACTAAAGAGGCAGACAAATAGGAAACATGTGCTAGACCCTCCGTTAAATTACACATTTCAGTAGGTAGGAATATCGCAGAAATATGATCAATGGCTCATTCGAGAGAAGACATCCTCCCGAGTCATGACATCGGCCAGTATTGAAATCTGACATGCATAATAAACGTTTTTGCGATCTAAATATCGTATTCCTATTAACTTCCTATTAACTTCCAGATTCACTTCCAGATTAATTTCCAGATTAACTTCCAGATCCCCTCCTCTCTCTCCCCACTCCCTCCTCTCTCTCCCCTCCCCTCCTCTCTCCCCATTACCTCCTCTCTCTGCCCTCCCCCTCCTCTCTCCCTCCTCTCCTCTCCTCTCTCTCTTTCTCTCGCTCTCTGTTTACTCCTCTCTGTCTCTCACTCTCTCTCTCTCTCTAGTTCTCTCTCTCTTCCTGACATATAGCATCAGGCCTGTTGATCTTGACTCAGGTCACAGACCTCTATCATTGGACCAGACCTGAGTCTGTGACCTGATCACTCACACAACAGAGGACAGAACAGAAAAAGGTCTGATAAACTACAGTTCCTCACAATAAAATGACAGCTCTTAAGATTGTTTAAAAAGAAAGAGCAGCTCTATACGACATTCAAACTAATTGTTTTGAGCTGATAGTAACTCCAGGTCCAATTCATTAAGACAGGCCTTTGAAGGCGTTACAAAAGTCCCTAGTTGTGGATCTCATCAAGGAGTTAGTCCAAAGTGTCCCCCCTCCTGCTCTAACAGATGACCAATATAAAATATATAATATATTCTTTCATTTACATAGAGACATGTACAATCAATCATTGACACACTGAATATACAACAGTCAGATTGCTGTCAACATCACAACTTAACTGACATTATTGCCTGTCCCCAGATGGACAATTATGCTATAGTAAAGTACATTTACAGGTGATAACCTCATTGTTCTGCTTTGAGACAGATTTTTACTGTCTGCTTCCAGTTGGATGTTCATTTACTAGCCCTGCAAATGATCATATATCTTACAATATCAAATCATATCTCAGTAACTGTCAGAAGTGTATATCAGTATAACAGCATCCTACCTGTGCTCCAGAACAAGATCATCAATATCACTGCAGGTATCATATCTGTCTCTAACTGGGGCTCCACTGAGCTATACAAGTCTGCTGTCATGAAGAGTGGACTGAAGAGTGGACAATTCTGCTAGGCTATATGACTTATATCTCATTAGTTCATTACTTCAATGATATGAGATAAACTTCGTAGCAACTTATCTTAGATCACTGGTTGAACTCAGCTCTGTTTTGAAAAACCCCACAGGAAACTGCTGACAGAGCAGCAAAGTTTCACGTAGTGTGTCCTATAATATCACCTCTAACTTTCTACTGCTTGAGAGGGGGAGGGGGGGGGGGGGGGGGGGGGGGGGAGGAGGAGAGGAGGAGGAGAGAGAGGAGGAGGAGAGGAGAGGGGAGAAGAGGAGAGGGGGAGAGGGGAGAGGGGGGGGGAGGGGGAGGGAGAGGAGAGGAGGAGAAAGGAGAGGGAGAGAGGAGAGGAGAGGAGGAGAGGAGAGGGGAGAAGAGGGAGATGGGGAGAAGAGGAGAGGGGGATGAGGGGGTGAGGTTCGTCTTCCACCTTTCCACCCATGGGACTTTACCTTCTGTTATCAAGAGGGAGTTTCCACCATAGTTCTTATACCAGTCATTTCAGTTTAGGAAGTGAACAAGTGAACACCTTAGGAGAAAGGAGACATAATTGAGACAGTGCTTAATTCTAGACTACAGTTCTGCGTCTGTGAAACAATATTTTCATCTAGTGGCCGTAAGAGGAACTCTCCTGTCAGTATGTTTTCACTGCTTGCTCAAAACAACACATGACCTGCATACATGATATGATTCATGTGTGAGTACTAAAAGCATATGAATATAGTATATAATATTCTAGTATATTTATTATATATGTGGGTCTGATAAGTAAACACTCTTAATGTTTGCTGTTTTATCACTAAGAAGAACATTGGGCACTATGTAACCAAACACATGTGGAACCTCATGATATGAGAGATAAGAAGTGTTTAAAAAGGTGAGTCCTGAACCCTGTAGACTACTACACTACTTCTGAAGAAGACCAGACTCATTTCAGAATGAAGACTGTTCTGACGGTGTTGCTGTTGGGTCATGGCTAGAAGGGATCCAGCTTTTGTCAGATTAACTTCAGATTTGACTTTTCATGGAAAGTTAGGAGAATTTCTGCAGCAGGTAGGTAAACCATGTGACGATTTGACCAAGGTAGCCTTGTGGTGGAACAATGTAAAGACCAGAGCCATTTCATCTATCTATCTATCTATCTATCTATCTATCTATCTATCTATCTATCTATCTATCTATCTATCTATCTATCTATCTATCTATCTATCTATCTATCTATCTATCTATCTATCTATCTATCTATCTATCTATCTATCTATCTATCTATCTATCTATCTATCTATCTATCTATCTATCTATCTATCTGTCTGTCTGTCTGTCTGTCTGTCTGTCTGTCTGTCTGTCTGTCTGTCTGTCTGTCTGTCTGTCTGTCTGTCTGTCTGTCTGTCTGTCTGTCTGTCTGTCTGTCTGTCTGTCTGTCTGTCTGTCTGTCTGTCTGTCTGTCTGTCTGTCTGTCTGTCTGTCTGTCTGTCTGTCTGTCTGTCTACAGTATCTACACTAAATGACCAAAAGTATGTGGACACCTGCTTGTCGAACATCTCATTCCAAAATCATGGGCATTGATATGGAGTTGGTCCCCCCTTTGCTGCTATAACAGCCTTCACTCTTCTGATAAGGCTTTCCACTAGATGTTGGAACATTGCTGCGGGGACTTGATTCCATTCAGCCACAAGAGCATTAGTGAGGTCGGGTACTGATGTTGGGCGATTAGGCCTGGCTCACAGTCGGCGTTCCAATTCATCCCAAAGGTGTATGATGGGGTTGAGGTCTGGGCTCTGTGCAGGCCAGTCAAGTTCTTCCACACCGATCTCGACAAACCATTTCTATATGGACCTCGCACTGTGCATTGGGGCGTGTCATGCTGAAACAGGAAAGGGCCTTTCCCAAACTATTGCCACTAAGTTGGAAGCACAGAATCGTCTAGAATGTCAGTGTATGCTTTAGCGTCAAGATTTCCCTTCACTGCAACTAAGGGGCTTATCCCAAACCATGAAAAACAGCCCCAGACCATTATTTCTCCTCCACCAAACTTTACAGTGGGCAATATGCATTGGGGCAGGTAACGTTCTCCTGGCATCCGCCAAACCCAGATTCATTCGTTGGACTGCCAGATGGTGAAGTGGGATTCATCACTCCAGAGAAGGCGTTTCCTGCACTCCAGCCGACGCTGGCATTGCGCATGGTGATCTTAGGCTTGCGTGCGGCTGCTTGGCCATGGAAACCCATGTCATGAAACTCCCAATGTACAGATCTTGTGCTGATGTTGCTTCCAGAGGCAGTTTGGAATTCGGTAGTGAGTGTTGCAACTGAGGACAGATGATTTTTACTGAGCCTCAGCACTCAGCGGTCCCGTTCTGTGAGCTTGTGTGGCCTACCACTTCACGCTGAGCCGTTGTTGCTCCTAGACATATACCTTCACAATAACAGAACTTACAGTTGACCGAGGCAGCTCCAGCAGGGCAGACATTTTACTAAATTACTTGTTGGAAAGGTGGCATCCTGTGACGGTGCCACGTTGAAAGTCACTGAGCTCTTCAGTACGGCCATTTTACTGCCAATGTTTGTCTATGGAGATTGCATGGCTGTGTGCTCAATTTTATACACCTGTCAGCAACGGGTGTGGCTGAAATAGCCGAATGCACTAATTTGATGGGGTGTCCACATACCTTCATAGTGGGTAATGTAGGCTACATCAATATACAGTAATATAGTGGGTAATGTAGGCTACATCAATATACTGTAATATAGTGGGTAATGTAGCCTACATCAATATACAGTAATATAGTGGGTAATGTAGCCTACATCAATATACTGTAATATAGTGGGTAATGTAGCCTACATCAATATAATGTAATATAGCCTACATCAATATACTGTAATATAGTGGGTAATGAAGCCTACATCAATATACTGTAATATAGTGGGTAATGTAGCCTACATCAATATACAGTAATATAGTGGGTAATGTAGCCTACATCAATATACTGTAATATAGTGGGTAATGTAGCCTACATCAATATACTGTAATATAGTGGGTAATGTAGCCTACATCAATATAATGTAATATAGCCTACATCAATATACTGTAATATAGTGGGTAATGAAGCCTACATCAATATACTGTAATATAGTGGGTAATGTAGCCTACATCAATATACAGTAATATAGTGGGTAATGTAGGCTACATCAATATACTGTAATATAGTGGGAAATATAGCATACATCAATATACTGTAAAATAGTGGGTAATGTAGCCTACATCAATATACTGTAATATAGTGGGTAATGTAGCCTACATCAATATACTGTAATATAGTGGGTAATGTAGCCTACATCAATATACTGTAATATAGTGGGTAATGTAGCCTACATCAATATACTGTAATATAGTGGGTAATGTAGCCTACATCAATATACTGTAATATAGTGGGTAATGTAGCCTACATCAATATACTGTAATATAGTGGGTAATGTAGCCTACATCAATATACAGTAATATAGTGGGTAATGTAGCCTACATCAATATACTGTAATATAGTGGGTAATGTAGCCTACATCAATATACTGTAATATAGTGGGTAATATAGCCTACATCAATATACAGTAATATAGTGGGTAATGTAGCCTACATCAATATACTGTAATATAGTGGGTAATGTAGCCTACATCAATATTAGAATATTCCTCGCAGAATTCCTTGAATATTCCCTAACACTGCTTACCCCTGATAATACATTTACATTTACGTCATTTAGCAGACGCTCTTATCCAGAGCAACTTACAAATTGGTGCATTCACCTTATAGCCAGTGAAACGCATTGTTGGGAATGTGTGTGTGAAACCCAATTTTCACACATACACACATCTTACCTCCTAAACCCTATTCCCCTTTGGTTTTGTTCTCTCATTTCACATACATCCCCCTCTCCACACACACACACACAAACCCCACGCACGCCCGCACACACACACTATAATGTGCTGTGGCAGCCTGCGTCCGTAGACAGGCGCGAAGGATCAAGTCTTCACACAGTGTGCTACCGATATTCATAAGATAAGGCCGCAGAGGAGAGGGGGGGAGAGAGAGGGTGTGGTGGGGGAGTCTGGTGGGTATTTGGGGGCAAGGGGGGATTGGTAAATGGGTTAGGGTAGATGAGTAGAATGATAGGGGATATAGGGGGATGGGGGTGGAGTGTCACAGGGCTCTGGGGGGATGGGAATAGAGATGGATGTGGTGGGGGAGGGAGGGGTTCTGTTGACGTCCTCTACCATTGGCTCGTTCAAATGGTGGGGAGGGGCAGACACTACCATGTCCTCACCAGCTGTAGAGAGAGAGAGAGAGAGAGAGAGAGAGAGAGAGAGAGAGAGAGAGAGAGAGAGAGAGAGAGAGAGAGAGAGAGAGAGAGAGAGAGAGAGAGAGAGAGAGAGAGAGAGAGAGAGAGAGAGAGAGAGAGAGAGAGAGAGAGAGCGAGAGAGGGAGAGCGAGATAGAGAGAAACAAAGAGAGAAGAGAGAGAGAGAAGATAGAGAGAGGAGAGAGAGAAGAGAGAGAGAGAGAGAGAGAGAGAGAGAGAGAGAGAGGAGGAGGATAGAATAGATGTGTTTTAATATTGATATCCAGGCCTAATTAAATGCGGAGTCAAAGTGCACTCCCCCATAGGGCTCTGGTAAAAAGTAATGCACTATATAGGGAATAGGGTGCCATTTGGGGTGCAGAAAGAATCTATTATTTAATTCCACATGAGATATGCAGAAGAACAAATGGCCTCCGTTGCCTTGAGTGAAAAGCCATATTAGTTATCACTATGTAGATACCATGGAATAACAAAGAGAGGGTTTCCATTGAAGATTAGCCTTCCATCAGTGATGAAGTGACACAAAAATAGGTGGTGAGTACAGTAACGCTCCCTACACTTTCAATGGATTATTCTGCATAACCTGGGTCAGTTATCATTATGGGTCAACACTCATGCAAAACAGAAAAGGTGCACACACACACACACACACACACACACACACACACACACACACACACACACACACACACACACACACACACACACCCATACACACACACACATATATACATACACAGACAGAGAGAACCATGTGTTCAAACCTCAGTAGCTTTAAACCCACAAGCCAGCTCAAACTGAACAAGAGAGAGAAAGAGGACGGAGAGGAGGGAGGGATGAAAAGGCCAAAAAGCCTGAATGAACAGGGAAAGAATCAACACATTTCAGCCCCCTCTTCCTCAGCTTCCCCACACTGTTTCTTCAACACATTTCATCCCCTCTTCCTCTGCCCCCACTCTGTTTCCTCACACATTTCAGCCCCTCTTCCTCTGCCCCCCACACTGTTTCCTCAACACATTTCAGCCCCTCTCCCTCTGCTTCCCTACACTGTTTCCTCAACACATTTCTACCCCTCTCCCTCTGCCCCCCACACTGTTTCCTCAACACATTTCAGCCCCTCTCGCTCTGCTTCACAACACTGTTTCCTCATCACATTTCAGCCCCTCTCCCTCTGCTTCCCCACACTGTTTCCTCAAGACATTTCAGCCCCTCTCCCTCTGCCCCCCCACACTGTTTCCTCAACACATTTCAGCCCCTCTCCCTCTGCCCCCACACACTGTTTCCTCAACACATTTCAACCCCTCTCCCTCTGCTTCCCTACACTGTTTCCTCATCTCATTTCAGCACCTCTCCCTCTGCTTCCCCACACTGTTTCCTCAACACATTTCAGCCCCTCTCCCTCTGACCCCCCACACTGTTTCCTCAACACATTTCAGCCCCTCTCCCTCTGCCCCCCCCACACTGTTTCCTCAACACATTTCAGCCCCTCTACCTCTGCTTCCCTACACTATTTCCTCAACACATTTCAGCCCCTCTCCCTCTGCCCCCCCACACTGTTTCCTCAACACATTTCAGCCCCTCTTCCTCAGCTTCCCCACACTGTTTCTTCAACACATTTCAGCCCCTCTCCCTCTGCCCCCCACACTGTTTCCTCAACACATTTCAGCCCATCTCCCTCTGCCCCCCTACACTGTTTCCTCAACACATTTCAGCCCCTATCCCTCTGCTTCCCTACACTGTTTCCTCAACACATTTCAGCCCCTCTCCCTCTGCCCCCCACACTGTTTCCTCAACACATTTCAGCTCCTCTCCCTCTGCCCCCCCATACTGTTTCCTCAACACATTTCAGCCCATCTCCCTCTGCTTCCTTACACTGTTTCCTCAACACATTTCAGCCCCTCTCCCTCTGCTTCCCCACACTGTTTCCTCAAGACATTTCAACCCCTCTCCCTCTGCCCCCCCACACTGTTTCCTCGACACATTTCAGCCCCTCTCCCTTTGCTTCCCTACACTGTATCCTCAACACATTTCAGCCCCTCTCCCTCTTCTTCCCTACAATGTTTCCTCATCACATTTCAGCCCCTCTCCTTCTGCTTCCCTACACTATTTCCTCAACACATTTCAGCCCCTCTCCCTCTGCCCCCCACACTGTTTCCTCAACACATTTCAGCTCCTCTCCCTCTGCCCCCCCACACTGTTTCCTCAACACATTTCAGCCCCTCTCCCTCTGCTTCCCTACACTGTTTCCTCAACACATTTCAGCCCCTCTCCCTCTGCTTCCCCACACTGTTTCCTCAACACATTTCAGCCCCTCTCCCTCTGCTTACCCACACTGTTTCCTCAACACATTTCAGCCCCTCTCCCTCTGCCCCCCCCACACTGTTTCCTCAACACATTTCAGCCCCTCTCCCTCTGCTTCCTTACACTGTTTCCTCAACACATTTCAGCCCCTCTCATTCTGCTTCCCAACACTGTTTCCTCAACACATTTCAGCCCCTCTCCCTCTGCTTCCCTACACTATTTCCTCAACACATTTCAGCCCCTCTCCCTCTGCTTCCCCACACTGTTTCCTCAACACATTTCAGCCCCTCTCCCTCTGCTTCCCCACACTGTTTCCTCAACACATTTCAGCTTCTCTCCCTCTGCTTCCCCACACGGTTTCCTCAACACATTTCAGCCCCTCTCCCTCTGCCCCCCCCACACTGTTTCCTCAACACATTTCAGCCCCTCTCCCTCTGCTTCCTTACACTGTTTCCTCATCACATTTCAGCCCCTTTCACTCTGCTTCCCCACACAGTTTCCTCAAGACATTTCAGCCCCTCTCCCTCTGCTTCCCCACACTGTTTCCTCAACACATTTCAGCCCCTCTCCCTCTGCCCCCCACACTGTTTCCTCAACACATTTCAGCCCCTCTCCCTCTGCTTCCCTACACTGTTTCCTCAACACATTTCAGCCCCTCTCCCTCTGCTTCCCTACAATGTTTCTTCATCACATTTCAGCCCCTCTCCTTCTGCTTCCCTACACTATTCCCTCAACACATTTCAGCCACTCTCCCTCTGCCCCCACACTGTTTCCTCAACACATTTCAGCCCCTCTCCCTCTGCTTCCCCACACTGTTTCCTCAACACATTTCAGCCCCTCTCCCTCTGCTTCCCTACACTGTTTCCTCAACACATTTCAGCCCCTCTCCCTCTGCTTCCCCACACTGTTTCCTCAACACATTTCATTCCCTCTCCCTCTGCCTCCACATACTGTTTCCTCAACACATTTCAGCCCCTCTCCCTCTGCCCCCCCACACTGTTTCCTCAACACATTTCAGCCCCTTTCCATCTGCCCCCCACAATGTTTCCTCAACACATTTCATCCCCTCTCCCTCTGTTTCCCTCTACTGTTTCCTCAACACATTTCAGCCCCTCTCCCTCTGCTTCCCTACACTATTTCCTGAACACATTTCAGCCCCTCTCCCTCTGCTTCCTCACACTGTTTCCTCAACACATTTCAGCCCCTCTTTCTCTGCTTCCCCACACTGTTTCCTCAACACATTTCAGCCCCTCTCCCTCTGCCCCCCCACACTGTTTCCTCAACACATTTCAGCCCCTCTCCCTCTGCTTCCTTACACTGTTTCCTCATCACATTTCAGCCCCTTTCACTCTGCTTCCCCACACTGTTTCCTCAAGACATTTCAGCCCCTCTCCGTCTGCCCCCCCACACTGTTTCCTCAACACATTTCAGCCCCTCTCCCTCTGCTTCCCTACACTGTTTCCTCAACACATTTCAGCCCACTCCCTCTGCTTCCCCACACTGTTTCTTCAACACATTTCTGCCCATCTCCCTCTGCTTCCCCACATTGTTTCCTCAACACATTTCAGCCCCTCTCCCTCTGCCCCCCACACTGTTTCCTCAACACATTTCAGCCCCTCTCCCTCTGCCCCTCACACTGTTTCCTCAACACATTTCAGCCCCTCTCCCTCTGCCCCCCACACTGTTTCCTCAACACATTTCAGCCCCTCTCCCTCTTCTTCCTTACACTGTTTCCTCATCACATTTCAGCCCCTCTCACTCTGCTTCCCCACATTGTTTCCTCAAGACATTTCAGCCCCTCTCCGTCTGCCCCACACACTGTTTCCTCAACACATTTCAGCCCCTCTCCCTCTGCTTCCTTACACTGTTTCCTCAAGACATTTCAGCACCTCTCCTTCTGCCCCCCCACACTGTTTCCTCAACACATTTCAGCCCCTTACCCTCTGCTTCCCTACACTGTTTCCTCAACACATTTCAGCCCCTCTCCCCCTGCCCCCCACACTGTTTCCTCAGCACATTTCAGCCCCTCTCCCTCTGCCCCCCCACACTGTTTCCTCAACACATTTCAGCTCCTCTCCCTCTGCCCCCCCCACACTGTTTCCTCAACACATTTCAGCCCCTCACCCTCTGCTTCCCTACACTGTTTCCTCAACACATTTCAGCCCCCTCCCTCTGCTTCCCTACACTATTTCCTCAACACATTTCAGCCCCTCTCCCTCTGCTTCCCCACACTGTTTCCTCAACACATTTCAGCCCCTCTCCCTCTGCCCCCCACACTGTTTCCTCAACACATTTCAGCCCCTCTCCCTCTGCCCCCCACACTGTTTCCTCAACACATTTCATTCCCTCTCCCTCTGCCCCCACACACTGTTTCCTCAACACATTTCAGCCCCTCTCCCTCTGCCCCCCCACACTGTTTCCTCAACACATTTCAGCCCCTCTCCCTCTGCTTCCCTCTACAGTTTCCTCAACACATTTCAGCCCCTCTCCCTCTGCTTCCCAACACTATTTCCTCAACACATTTCAGCCCCTCTCCCTCTGCCCCCCCCACACTGTTTCCTCAACACATTTCAGCCCCTCACCCTCTGCTTCCCTACACTGTTTCCTCAACACATTTCAGCCCCTCTCCCTCTGCTTCCCTACACTGTTTCCTCAACACATTTCAGCCCCTCTCCCTCTGCCCCCACTCTGTTTCCTCAACACATTTCAGCCCTCTCCCTCTGCTTCCCCACACTGTTTCCTCAACACATTTCAGCCCCTCTCCCTCTGCTTCCCTACACTGTTTCCTCAACACATTTCAGCCCCTCTCCCTCTGCCCCCCACACTGTTTCCTCAACACATTTCAGCCCCTCTCCCTCTGCTTCCCCACACTGTTTCCTCAACACATTTCAGCCCCTCTCCTTTCTGTTTTCTTCAATGATATCACAACAATAACAAGGCAACAGTAAATATGTCGTCCCCCATGAATGATGCAGCTCCTCCCTTTGGGCCAATCAGTGTAATTTAGTAAATGCCGGAACTCTATGGCAAGACGCATCATTCATCCACTTTTCGTCAAAATCGGGCCAGTAGTGTCTGAGATATCACGTGGGTTAGCTAGACTCTTATCCCTGAGTCTGTGTCCCCAATGTCATCACTCTGAGTCAAACACCATCGTGTGTCATTATGAATGTTCTTTTGTCTTGACAGTGTTTGCAACATGTGTACCAAATGCTGTTACAATGCAACTATCCTTGACTGATGTCTTGACAGTGTTTGCAACATGTGTACCAAATGCTGTTACAATACACATATCCTTGACTGATGTCTTGACAGTGTTTGCAACATGTGTACCAAATGCTGTTACAATGCAACTATCCTTGACTGATGTCTTGACAGTCATAAATGGTTATACTGACAGAATGATTCACAGTATAGCCATTTATGTGCCAGACCACGCCCACGTTTATTGGTCAATAGCAGCCATATTGTTTTAGGTACTAGTCTGGAAATATTGCATTGAGAGATCTTTTTCCAGATATGCCACACGTCACATTTTGTGACACACACACACACACACACACACACACACACACACACACACACACACACACACACACACACACACTCTCTCTCATCCATCCATCCATCCTCACCCCTCTCTCCCCCGTCTGTCATCCTCACCCCTCTCTCTCCCCGTCTGTCTCCCTGTCTCCCAGACAAGGGTCTCACAATACTCCCCCTTCCTTCCCCCTCCTCACTCCTCCTCACCCTGTCTCCCCCCTCTCTCCCCCATCTCACCCTCTCCACCCCCTCACCCCTCTGTTTGTCATCTGTTGGAAAAGAGAAGGAGGGAAAGAAAGAAAGAAAGAAAGAAAGAAAGAAAGAAAGAAAGAAAGAAAGAAAGAAAGAAAGAAAGAAAGAAAGAAAGAAAGAAAGAAAGATAAAAGGGTGAAAAGGGGAAAAGATAACTGAACAGGTAACTTGATATGCTGACAGCTGTCTGCTTATATTTAGTCTCTCTCTCTCTCTCTCTCTCTCTCTCTCTCTCTCTCTCTCTCTCTCTCTCTCTCTCTCTCTCTCTCTCTCTCTCTCTCTCAATTCAATTTAAATTTAAGGGCTTTATTGGCATGGGAAACATATGTTAACATTGCCAAAGCAAGTGAAATAGATAATGAACAAAAGTGAAATATACAATAAAAAAATGTACTGTAAACATTACACTCATAAAAGTTCCAAAGGAATAAAGACATTTCAGGTCACAAATCTTGCTGCTGTGATGGCACACTGTGGTATTTCACCCAATAGATATGGGAGTTTATCAAAACAGGATTTGTTTTTTAATTCTTTGTGGGTCTGTGTAATCTGAGGGAAATATGTGTCTCTAATATGGCAGGAGGTCAGGAAGTGCAGCTCAGTTTCCACCTCATTTTTTGGGCAGTGTGCACATAGCCTGTCTTTTCTTGAGAGCCAGGTCTGCCTTCGGCGGCCTTTCTCAATAGCAAGACTATGCTCTGTTTTTTTGTTAATTACTTGACACATTCTAAATAATTATCTTTTTGTTTTCTCATGATTTGGTTGGCTCTCTGTCTCTCTCTCTCTCTCTCTCTCTCTCTCTCTCTCTCTCTCTCTCTCTCTCTCTCTCTCTCTCTCTCTCTCTCTCTCTCTCTCGCTCTCTCTCTCTCTCTCTTTCTCTCTCTCTCTCTCTCTCTCTCTCTCTGTCTCTCTCTCTCTCTCTCTCTCTCTCTCTCTCTCTCTCTCTCTCTCTCTCTGTCTCTCTCTCTCTCTCTCTCTCTCTCTCTCTCTCTCTCTCTGTGTCTCTCTCTCTCTCTCTCTCTCTCTCTCTCTCTCTCTCTCTCTCTCTCTCTCTCTCTCTCTCTCTCTCTCTCTCTCTCAGCAGGTAACAGGAGAATGATGTCATACTGTCACAGCTCAGCCTCCTCTTCCTCTTCCTCCTCCTAGGAACCAGTCTGACCAAAAAAACAACCAAAATACAACCTAATGAAAACTAACAGCCTATCAACAAGGATCTATGTTCAACAAACCTGACATTCAGCCAACAAGCCAATGACTAAACAACTAGGCCCAACATTCAACCAACCAACCAATGTTCGACCAACCAAGAAATAACCAATAGACAACCAAACTGACATTTAATTAACTACTATCCAACCAACCTGACATTTAATTAACTACTATCCAACCAACAGACATCAGTCTCACTCTGAAAGTCCCCCTCTTTCAGTCAATCATAAAACAACTACCTGGACCACAACTTTGTGCTCAATGGAGACAACGGTTGTTCTTCAATAAACCAAAAGCTACTACAGCCGTCTTGTTGCAGTGTGTGAGTTAAACACAGGGTCCCTTTAGGCCTCAACACATCCTTATACTACACATGTACTGGAGTGGACACTCCCTAGCAAGATCATGTTTTGAATACCACCGGAGTTCTGAACACACACACACACAAACTTACAGAATTGGAGTGTAGCTATGCACCTCTCCCTTTCTCTGTCATCAACCAAAGCCAGAGAAGGAGTGTGTGTATGTGTATGTGTGTGTGTGTGTGTGTGTGTGTGTGTGTGTGTGTGTGTGTGTGTGTGTGTGTGTGTGTGTGTGTGTGTGTGTGTGTGTGTGTGTGTGTGTGTGTGAGAGAGAGAGAGAGAGAGAGAGAGAGAGAGAGAGAGAGAGAGAGAGAGAGAGAGTGAAAAACCACAGTGTGCCATCACAGCTGCAAGATTTGTGACCTGTTGCCACAAGAAAAGGTCAACCAGTGAAGAACAAACACCATTGTAAATACAACCCATATTATGTTTATTTATTTTCCCATTTGTACTTTAACTATTTGCACATTGTTACAACACTGTATATATACATAATATGACATTTGAAATGCCTTTATTCTTTTGGAACTTCTGAGTGTAATGTTTACTGTTAATATTTATTGTTTATTTCACTTTTGTTTACTATCTACTTCACTTGCTTTGGCAATGTTAACATACGTTTCCCATGCCAATAAAGCCCTTAAATTGAAATTGAATTGAGAGAGAGAGAGAGAGAGAGAGAGAGAGAGAGAGAGAGAGAGAAGAGAGAGAGAGAGAGAGAGAGAGAGAGAGAGAGAGAGAGAGAGAGAGAGAGAGAGACAGAGAGAGAGAGAGAGAGAGAGAGAGAGAGAGAAAGAGAGACTTCTGAGTGTAATGTTTACTGTTAATATTTATTGTTTATTTCACTTTTGTTTACTATCTACTTCACTTGCTTTGGCAATGTTAACATACGTTTCCCATGCCAATAAAGCCCTTAAATTGAAATTGAAATTAGAGAGAGAGAGAGAGAGAGAGTGAGGAGTAGAGAGAGAGAGGAGCACAGAGAGAGAGAGAGAGAGAGAGAGAGAGAGAGAGAGAGACAGAGAGAGAGAGAGAGAGAGAGAGAGAGAGAGAGAGAGAGAGAGCACAGTCTGCTGGAATGGGCATTTGAGTGAGACAGAGCTGGTACACATGCACACAAACACACACACACTTCTTCCTGTTCCTCTGTTAGTAGTGGAACACTTCCCCTTGTTCCTCTGTTAGTAGTGGAACACACTTCCCCCTGTTCCTCTGTTAGTAGTGGAACACTTCCCCCTGTTCCTCTGTTAGTAGTGGAACACACTTCCCCCTGTTCCTCTGTTAGTAGTGGAACACACTTCCCCCTGTTCCTCTGTTAGTAGTGGAACACACTTCCCCCTGTTCCTCTGTTAGTAGTGGAACACACTTCCCCTTGTTCCTCTGTTAGTAGTGGACACACTTCCCCCTGTTCCTCTGTTAGTAGTGGAACACACTTCCCCAAAAAACGTGCTGCCTGCCTGGTTTGCTTAATATACGGAATTTGAAATAAAATATATAATTTTTTTCTTGATCATGAAGTATATTTAAAACCAAATGTTTTACTGGGTGACTTTCACTTTTACTTGAGTCATTTTCTATTAAGGTATCTTTACTTTTACTCAAGTATGACAGTTGGTTACTTTTTCTACACTGCTTCCATCCAGCTATCTACTATCATGATCATATGTTTGAAAAACTTGGTTGGAAATCACACAAGACTGATCTCAGTTAATTCATACTGTATGTTGTAGTCTTTCCAAGAGAGAAATCACACAAGACTGATCTCAGTTAATTCATACTGTATGTTGTAGTCTGTCCAAGAGAGAAATCACACAAGACTGACAGCCTGTGAGTTTATTAAAAGCATTCAGTGATTACATGGCAGTTTAGAGAGCAACAGGTCTTTATCTGTAAAGGGTAAATAACATAACATCAACATAATCTGCACTCACATCACAAATATGAAATAAACACTTCTCAACAATACCTTTGAGATCATTGATATATATTACCATATTTATTTACGTTAATTTGATTAATTGATTGATTTGCACACAGCATATTCACAATTTAATGTATATTAGACCTGAACTAAGTACTATACTTTCTCTGTAACCCACAGATCATAAGAGAATAACATCATTATCTCTATATACTACTAACAACATCATAACAATAATTGACATCATAATCAATACCATAACATTTATAATGAATAACATCATTATCTCTATACTACTAATAACATAACAATAATCTACATCAGTCAATATCATAAAATGTATAATCAATAACATCATGAGAGGTAAACAACAGCAACAAAACAAACCCCAACAACAAACTAAAATGACTTGAGAAAAAGATGACCCCTTTATTCAGATGTTTCAAAATACAAAGAATGAACAGATGATTATAATAATACATGGACTAATAATGGAAACACATCAAGATAAAGAATCTAAGAGAAACAATAAATAAGATAAAGACATGAAGACAAAAGCTAAAAGCAGCAATACATTCTGGAACACAAAACAGACGTAATTGAGCTACTCTCTAAAAATAATTAAAACCCCATGTTACCAAAACCCCATGTTACCAAAACCCCATGTTACCCAAACCCCCATGTTACCAAAACCCCATGTTACCAAAACCCAATGTTACCCAAAACCCCATGTTACCCAAAACCCCATGTTCCCAAAACCCCATGTTACCCAAACCTCATGTTACCCAAAACCCCATGTTACCAAAACCCCATGTTACCAAAACCCCCATGTTACCAAAACCTCATGTTACCCAAAACCCCATGTTACCAAAACCCCATGTTACCAAAACCCCATGTTACCAAAACCCCCATGTTACCAAAACCCCATGTTACCCAAAACCCCATGTTACCAAAACCCCATGATACCCAAAACCCCATGGTACCATGGTGGTACAAAACAAACAAAAATGAATAATGGTGGTTACAATCACTCCTTTTAGATTTCTTCCAAGGTTATAAAAATATAAACTAATTCTTAACTTGTGTTATTAAAATTAGAACCACTTAAGGTTTGTCACCACATTTTAAACACCAGTCCACTGCTGACCATCAAGTTCAAAACACAAAACTGACCTAAGATCAACATTTAGGGTCAGCATCATTCTACTCCTACTCAGTCCCCTGGGCTGCTCTCTCCTCTCCCGGTCCAGCTTCAGCTCTGGAGCTCAGAGAGACCATCTCCATGGCATTGGCATCAACATAAAGAACCATGCTGCTCACCCTGTTCACTCTCTTCTGCCTCCTGGTGGTCTAGGGAGACACAGCACCAAGAGTGAGTGAGTCAGTCAGTCATGGACTAATAATGGAAACACTTCAAGATAAAGAATCTAAGAGAAACACTAAATAAGATAAAGACATAAAGACAAAAGCTAAAAGCAGCAATACATTCTGGAACACAAAACAGACGTAATTGAGCTACTCTCTTAAAATAATTAAAACCCCCATGTTACCAAAACCCCATGTTACTATGGTTGCAAAAAAACTAACTAAAAGGAATCATGGTGGTTGCTGTCACTCTTTTTAGATGTCTTCCAAGGTTCTAGAAAGATAAACTAATTCTGAACTTTTCAGCTATTATTAAAATCCCAGTCTCTCGTTCTCTCTGTGTGTGTGTGTGTCTCTGTGTCTCATTCTCTGCGCGCCTCTCATTCTCTGCGCGCCTCTCATTCTCATCTGGTTAATTATTTTTTTTACATTTTACGTCATTTAGCAGACGCTCTTATCCAGAGCGACTTACAGCTAGTGAGTACATACATCATTTTTTATACTGGCCCCCCATGGGAATCAAACCCACAACCCTGGCGTTGCAAACGCCATGCTCTACCAATTGAGCTACATCCCTGCCGGTCATTCCCTCCCCTACCCTGGACGACGCTGAGCCAATTGTTTTTTTTTATTTATTTATTTTTTATGTCATTTTAGCAGACGCTCTTATCCAGAGCGACTTACAGGAGCAATTAGGGTTAAGTGCCTTGCTCAAGGGCACATCGACAGATTTTTCACCTAGTCGGCTTTCGGTTACTGGCACAACGCTCTTAACCACTAAGCTACCTGCCGCCCCGTAATTGTGCGCCGCCCCATGGGTCTCCCGGTCGCGGCCGGCTACGACAGAGCCTGGATTCGAACCAGGATCTCTAGTGGCACAGCTAGCACTGCGATGCAGTGCCTTAGACCACTGCGCCACTCGGGAGCCGAGTTAATCACACACCTTAAACACAGATATAGACCAATGTAGAATCTGAACCCTGCTCAAAGACACAAACATTTAAATGACTTGTAACGTCTGAGTAAATGTCTTTACCTTGTAGTACAGGTAGATGGTGGTGATGGCTGTCAGTAGGATCAGCAGCACTACAACGTGTCTGATGATGAAGGCTGGTAGAGGAGAGGCTGCAAACAGAAACACCTTTGATGAGGGGACTGGTCATCATCACATAGATCTGTGGGAAATCTGTCAATGACAAAGTTGGAAGTCTGGTTCATGTTCAGTTACCTGTGACGGTGAGGGAGATGAGCTCACTCTCAGAGGAGAAGTTATGAGAGAAAACATAATTGTCATAAACACAGCTGTAGTTCCCTTGGTGGGAGCCATCTGCAGCAGGGAAGAGGAAGGCAGCAGAGTGATTGACAGCTGGCTGGGTCTGGGCTCTGTTGGAGCCGGTGAACGTAAGGAGGAAGGAGCCTCCTGGGTACTGTGGCTGAGTAGAGCAGGTGATGGTGAAGTTGTAGCCCCTAAACACTTCGGGCCCCTGGTGGCCCCTGGAGACCCCTCCCATTGAGTCAGTCAGGAAGATATCAGGCTGGACCAGGAGATCTGTAACAATAAAAGAGAACAAGAAAAACCTCTTCAACTAGTTTCCTATAGATATGACAATAACATCAGCATGTAACAGTGCTAGCCACCCTCCCTCACAGGGCAACATGAGTAGTGGGCCTACAGTCACTGAGACAACATATGTTGATATCAGGCTGAAGCAGGACATCTGGAACAAGAGGAGAGAACAAGAAAACGTAGCTCCTCAACTACTTTCCTCATTTAGATATGACAATAACATGACATGTGACACAGGTAGTGAGTAGAGACGTTCACTGAGATAACACTCAAATACAAAAGCATTCTGGGATATTTAAGTTGTATTTGATTCCTACTTGACTGAGTGATTTATTTTGCAAAGCAGACTGACAAGCTAAACAGTCATTGTGAGAGGGGAATAGGAAGTTGTATGAATGAAGGAAATCAGTTGAATATAATTATAATATCTTGTTATTACCTGAGCAGATCACTGTGACTACAGGATAGGGACGATACAGTCTCATACACTCCCTCAGTGAAAGCTCAGACCCAGAACAGCGAACTCCAAACCCTCCAGTGGTGTTTCCAGGTAGAACTGAAACAGTGGAGCCACAACCCAGCTGTCTACACACTACTGCAGCTACAGCCTCCTTGAACCAGTCATCAGCTCCCACAGTCCTCCACTCTCCCTGGTCGTACCACTCCACTCCACCAGCACAGCGACTGCCTCCTCCCACCAGCCTCACACCATCAGGCTCTGAGAAAAGAAGAGAGAGAGACAGTAATCTTACTATTTTCACACTAAAACACATCTACAGTGGGCTCCAAAATTACTGGCACCCCTGACTGCACCAACAATACTTTAAAAATATAAACAATACTGTACTTTATTAATGTTTCAATGGAACCAACCAAAATCATACAATTATTTAATACAAAATAAAAGTCACCTAAATCAAGGTTTCATAATTATTGGCACTCCTCATTTAGTACTTAGTGCAACCACCTCTGGCAAGGATAACAGCATGGAGTCTTTTCCTGTAATCTTTGACAAGGTTAAGGAACACATTTGGAGGGATTTTGGACCATTCCTCTATGCAGATCCTTTCAAGATCCTTCACATTCTTGGGTTTTGCGCTTATCAACTGCCATCTTCAAATCAGCCCACAGATTTTCGATTGGATTGAGGTCTGACTGAGATGGCCATGGCAGAACATATATATTTTTTGTCACAGAACCATTTCTGTGTGGATCTTGAGGTATGTTTTGGGTCATTGTTTTGTTGGAAACTCCACCTACGGCCAAGTCCCAGCCTTCTTTGTCAGCCGAAATTGCCTGATACTTGGTGGAATTCATTATGCCATCCAGTGCCCCTGGACCTCTGGAATTAAAACAGCCCCAAATCATCACTGACCCACCACCATATTTCACAGTGGGAATGAAGTGCCTCTCCTTGTATGCATCTCTGTTTCGACGCCAAACATGTCGATGCTGTATCTGATCAAAACGTTCAATTTTGGTCTCATCTGACCAGAGCACCTTCTTCCAGTCATAATTTAAATGACGTTTGGCAAACTCAAAGCGCTTGCGTCTGTGTCTTGGGGTCAGAAAGGGCTTTCTTCTGGCAAACCTTCCAAAGAGCCTGTGGTTGTGGAGGTGGCGTCTGATGGTGCTTTTTGAAACCTGGTGACCCCAAGACGCCACCAAGGCCTGCAATTCTTTCACAGTGATTCTTGGGGATTTTGTTGCTTCTCTCACCATCCTCCTCCCTATCCTGGGGGGCAAAATGCATTTGTGTCCTCTACCCGTGAGGTTTTCAACTGTTCCATATCTTTTAAATGTTTTAATAATTGCCCTGACAGTGCTCAGTGGTATATTCAATTGTTTGTGGATCTTCTTGTAGCCATTACCAGATTTATGAAGGTCTACGACCACCTGTCTCTTTTGAACTGCCAGTTCTTTTGTTTTCTTCATGGTGTTGGATGACAAAGAGATATTGTATGCGTGTTACCTCATTTTTATACCCTAGTGAAACAGGAAGTGATGTAATGGCTCAATATAGTTCCTTAAGAGTTAGATAAACTTAAATAAGTGGAATTTAATTCCTGGTTTAATTTTGGTAGATGTTATTTACAATAATCTTTAAGGGTGCCATTAATTGTGAAACCTTGATATGGAGGACATTGATTTTTAATTAAATCATTAAATTATTTTGGTGGGTTCCATTGGAACATTAATATAGTACAGTATTTCTCACATGTTGGTATTTTCAGTTTCTCTCTATAATTATATTGTTTATATTTCTGTAAGTATTGTTTGTGCATTGCCAGACAGGGGTGCCAGTAATTTTGGAGCCCACTATATATTGCCTCTCATATTCTTCACTCCAGGTGAGAAACAATGTTGATTGAGTGACAAACTGTTTCTTACCTGAGCAGGTGAGTCCAACAGCATTACCAGGTAGGCAGGTGTTGTTTTTTCTGTCTGAGGTGTCACAGTCCAGGAGAAGGGACTCATTGCCTTTACACTGGAACTCTTTATCCCAGGTCTGACCCTCACCTTCTCCACAGAGCCCCCCCTGTAGAGCTGCAGGAGCCCCACAGCCAAGCTCCCCACAGACTACCTCTGCATCCTGCTGGTCAAAGTCAGCTTCACACACTGAGGCCCAGGACTGATTGGACTGATTGGACTTCACCTCCAGTCTCCCAGAGCAGAGGCCAGCTCCATCCACAAGCTGCACAGACTCTGGAGAAAAAGAGTTGGTGGAACATTCAATCAGTTTTGTTGATGACACTGTCAAGGACTAAACACAAATATGTTGGATAAAAGATTGTAGTTTGCTATGTTTGATACTGTAAGAGGTAGAAATTAGTTCTTAGTCACTCAGGACAGGGTTGGGAATAATGCAGGCAGGAGACAGGAATAAGTTCACTTCACTTTATAGAAAATAAACAGCTGGACATCCATCAGGCAGCTTCACTTCAGTAACATCTGAACTACAATGATCTGCCCATGCACATCTCCCATAAATGAATATGACAAACACAAATATAATGTTTAAATATATCTAACATCTCTCCCTCTCTTTAAATGAAATGAAAAACACATAAAACATGATACATGTAAATATTGTATAATGTACCAATTAAATATCTAAATATTACCAGTGTCTTACCTGAACAGATCACATGATGATAATATTCACCATAACAGACACCAGGTCCTCCTCCACGGATCGTACACTCTCTAATTGTAGACTGATC
The DNA here is from genome assembly GCF_020615455.1 of Coregonus clupeaformis. Classification (NCBI taxonomy): domain Eukaryota; kingdom Metazoa; phylum Chordata; class Actinopteri; order Salmoniformes; family Salmonidae; genus Coregonus; species Coregonus clupeaformis. Next base: position 53,612 of record NW_025534422.1, on the reverse strand, counting down.
TCCACTGCAACCCCATAGTATGACTCCTCCTCTTGCATCTTCAACCAGAGGTCCTGTAGATACAGCTATAGCATTCCCACAGCCCAGCTCTATACACACAACCTTAGCCTCTTTCATGCCCCAAAACATAGAACATAGAACTGACCACTCTCCTCTGTAGAAGATTTCCACTGTCCCAGAACAGGAAGTGGGCCCATTCACCAGTCTGACTGATTGTTCAGCTGTAAACAGCAGAGAGGAAAACACAGTGGTGAGGACAGATTATGACAGGGCTTCTGTTATTCTAACAGCAGTAATGCTTTGTGGTTGACAAGTATTAGCAGTGCCATAAAACAGTACTTGTTACTGGGTTTTAGAATGGTGTGTATGGACACATGAATTTCTCCATGTGGGATAATAAAGTTGACTAATATTGAACTGCTATAATCACTGTAGATTTATACTCTACCTACCTGGTGGACTGATGCTTTGAGCCTGGATATCTGAGGAGAAAGAGAGAGAGAGAGAGAGAGAGAGAGAGAGAGAGAGATGAGAGAGAGAGAGAGAGAGAGAGAGGGGGGAGAAAGAGAGAGAGAGAGAGAGAGGAGAGAGAGAAGAGAGAGAGAGAGAGAGAGAGAGAGAGAGAGAGAGAGAGATAGAGACAGAGGTTAAATGAACATCAACATGACCTTTCATGATGTAAATGGGGAAGATAGGCTTATCGTTGGTAAGATGCAACAACACACGTGTGTACACACACTATAGATACAAAAGTATGTGGCCACCCCTTCAAATTAGTGGATTCTATTCCAGCCACACCCCTTCCTGACAGGTGTATAAAATCGAGCACACAGCCATGCAATCTCCATAGACAAACATTGGCAGTAGAATGGCCCATACTGAAGACCTCATTGACTTTCAACGTGGCACCGTCACAGGATGCCACCTTTCCAACAAGTAATTTATTAAAATGTCTGCCCTGCTGGAGCTGCCTCGGTCAACTGTAAGTTCTGTTATTGTGAAGGGAAACGTCTAGGAGCAACAACGGCTCAGCGTGAAGTGGTAGGCCACACAAGCTCACAGAGCGGGACCGCCGAGTGCTGAAGCGGGTAGCGTGTAAAAACCGTCTGTCCTCGGTTGCAACACTCACTACGAGTTCCAAACTGCCTCTGGAAGCAACGTCAGCACAATAACTGTTAGTCGGGATCTTCATGAAATGGGTTTCCATGGTTGAGCAACCGAACAAAAGCCAAAGATCACCATGAGCAATGCCAAGCATCGGCTGGAGTGGTGTAAAGCCCACCGCCATTGGACTCTGGAGCATTGAAAACGCGTTCTCTGGAGTGATGAATCACACTTCACCATCTGGCAGTCCAAAGGAAAAAATCCACGCAGCAATGTATATTTACCATTACCTCACTAATGCTCTTGTGGCTGAATGGAAGCAGGTCCCCGCAGCAATGTTCCAACATCTAGTGGAAAGCCTTCTCTGAACAGTGGAGGCTGTCATAGCAGCAAAGGGGGACCAACTTCATACTAATGGTCATGACTTTGGAATGAGATGTTTGACAAGCAGGTGTCCACATACTTTCGTCATTTAGTGTACATTCCCTTTCCATGGAAATGTGTAACTCTCTTTGCAGATGAGTTTATATCTAATTTAATACCTTTGCTTTGTCTGTTTTTGAAATCATTCATTTCAGAGGTCAGAGGTCAAGCTGAGCCGGACCAAAAGTGGAAGAGTGGAAAAGGTTACTGGTTGTGATGACATCACTGGTTAGAAGTCAGTGATGAAAATATATTCAGTTGACTGCATGTTAGTCTGTTGATGTTAATTTAACCTCTCTCTCCCTCTCCCTCTCCCTCTCCCTCCCTCCCTCCCTCTCCCTCCCCCCTCCTCCCTCCCTCTCCCTCCCCCCTCCCTCCCTCCCTCCCTCCCCCTCTCCCTCTCCCCCCTCCCTCCCTCCCTCCCTCTCCCCTCCCTCCCTCCCTCCCTCCCTCCCTCCCGTTGATCTTGACTCAGGTAACAGACCTCTAACTTCTACCCCCCCTACTCCTGCTCTAACATACAGTATCTCACAAAACTGAATACACCCCTCGCATTTTTGTAATCAATAACATCATTATCTATATACTACCAACAACATCATAACAATACTCTACATCATAATCAATATCATAACATTGATAATCAATAACATCATTATCTCTATACTACAAACAACATTATAACAATAATCTGACAGTTTGAACCAAGGAAGCCTTGTGGTAGACCAATGTGGTTGATTAACAGAGCATCTGAGTGTGTCCCAATAATATCTCCTTTCTCCTGAAGTGTGCACTTGTTCACTACTTCCCATAATCTAAAAGCATTGGATTGGTGGAGGCATGGACTAGTGGGAGTTTCCACCATATTTATAATGTTGATGTAACCCTATCACCACAGGCTCAGATAAATCCATAGAGTAAAAGTATGGTGAAAAGGTCCACTCAGTACATAATAAACCTGGTATGACTAAACTCGCTAAAGAAAATCCAAAGAGACCAGGGTTCTTACCTACAGATAGAATGTGTATATAAAAAGAATGAATAATGAATGATCCACTTGCAAACAATTGGCAATACACACAATACAATAATATTTTAAGATAACCTAAACCCGGGTGCTAAACTGAAAATGTTCGTTGGCGCCGTTGGAGCTATAAAAAACAAACAGTCTAACCCCACAGTTATCACGGTAGAAAGCCCTTGAAACCAACAGTTGACTATTTATAATCCAATAGGCAGAAAGTGCCCTGCATGCATCCGAAAACGATGTCCAGTGTCCCCGAAGCCCTTAAATGACCTCAGACTAAACTGTCCTCTCCAGCTCCCGATCCGACGAACCCAAGCAGCTCCCGAAGCCACTGCCAGTGGCACTGGAACCTTCGTCAATACAGCCAACAGCAAGCGAATTGAGACGACTCATTTCTAAAATATTCAACTATACATCTTATTTTGTTAAGGTAAGTAAAGTAGAGTGCAGTTAAAACCAATTCGGGGAAAAAAAACGTACACAAAATGTTTTCCAACTTCACAAGCGCACCTCTCCCCTCTGTTCACCTTCCCAAGTTCTCTCACGTCACCCCGCTCCTCCGCACACTCCACTGGCTTCCAGTTGAAGCTCGCATCTGCTACAAGACCATGGTGCTTGCCTACGGAGCTGTGAGGGGAACGGCACCTCCGTACCTTCAGGCTCTGATCAGTCCCTACACCCAAACGAGGGCATTGCGTTCATCCACATCTGGCCTGCTGGCCCCCCTACCTCTGCGGAAGCACAGTTCCCGCTCAGCCCAGTCAAAACTGTTCGTTGCTCTGGCACCCCAATGGTGGAACAAGCTCCCTCACGACGCTAGGACAGCGGAGTCACTCACCACCTTCCAGAGACACTTGAAACCCTACCTCTTTTAGGAATACCTGGGATAGGATAAAGTAATCCTTCTACACCCCCTTACCCCACCCCCCAAAAAATAAAATAAAACATATTGTAAAGTGGTTGTTCCACTGGCTATAAGGTGAATGCACCAATTTGTAAATCGATAAGAGCGTCTGCTAAATGACGTAAATGTAAATGTAAATGACGTCACCATAGTCTAGGACCGATAGGAACGTTGACTGAATAATCTGCTTTCTACTGTTTAGCGAGAGGCAGGACCTGTTTCTATAGAAGAAGCCCATTTCTATTCTCAGCTTCTTAACTAACTCATCAATATGCTTTTTAAAAGACAGCTTTTCATCTATCCAGATTCCCAGATATTTATAAGCAGGGACACAATCAATATGGACACCATTCAAAGTACATTAAATCAGTTATTTTGATGTGCACTAGAGAACAACATATACTGAGTTTTCCCCTGCATTCAATGCTCATTTCAGGTCAATAAAGTGTTTCTGTAATTCCATGAAGGCAGACTGTAGTTCAGATAGAGCCTGGTCAACCGTGACGGGAAATAGCATACACAGCAACTATCAACTGTATACAAGTGGAGGTTACAGTTTTTTATAGACAAGTCAATATTGTTAATGTAAACAGCATAGGTGCAACTTTGGTTTTAGAAGTGGGGGAGACATAACTTTATTTATATTCCTTTTGTTTTTATCCAGTTGGATAAACACTCCAAACAGCCTACCCGACTGCTCAGAACCCTCCGCATGGTCCTAAAGCACACTGTTGCCTGATTTAACACCATCAGTAGATACACATTGAGTTCTATCTGTCAAGTCATTTTTTTACCAGTTACATGCAGCCTGGTCTAGGCCAATTGAGCCAAGCCTCTGAATTAGCAGTGAGTGATCAACAGCCTTTGACAGGTCAATGAAGAGGGCAGCACAATGTTGCCTTCTATCCTTACAGTGAACCACATCATTTTATAACTAGGGATGCAGCAGAGATAGTGCTATGACCTGGTCTAAAACCCCACTGATGTACATTTAGAATAATCTTAGCTGAGAATTAATTAAGGATTCTAATATTTTAGCTAGGCAAAAAAGTTTAGAAATAGAGCGATAATTATTTAGGTCACAAGGGGTCACCACCTTTGTGAAGGGGGAGTACATGGGCCGCCTTCCAAACCTTGGAGATAGTACTAGATATAACTGTCAGGTTACGGGTTGATGATTCAGCAATCAGGGGGGCAGAGAGCTGCAGTAGAAATGGATCAAGCATATCAGCCCCCAGTGGATTTTATTTTTTACATCAATCTTAAGCAAGACATCTAGCACATCACAGATAGTAAATAGTTGAAATGAAACAAAGATTGACTAGAAGTTGACGGGTCAACCGTTGAGTCAGCTAGAGGCTGGCAGAGGGAAGAGCAGTCGATTGGCTGACCAGGGTCAACTAAACCACCGTTTCTCTCAAATAAAAAGCCAGCCGAGGTAACATGATGATTAAAAGCATCCCTTATTCCATTCTTCTCAGTTATGATGCCAGAGTCAGGCAGAACTCCCTCCTAGCTCGAAAAACCTACCCTATTGTTTCAGTTTGTTAGGGACAAGAAACGTATTCTACCTAAGCTACATCAACACAATGTAATGAAGAATGTTATTATTGTTTTCAAGTGAGTACACAACTCTAGTCTAGGCTGTAAACTGCAGTGAATGGCCCAGGTCATTTGAATAACCGCTCAAAAGCCAGGCGTTTTGAATATTAATTTCAAAATAACTGCATCTAGCCTGTCTGATTTGGATCAGTTATGGGTTTTTACTCGGCAGTTTAGCCTAGAAGGTCCAGGAACATTAGCAGGACAGTAATATTCTCTATTTTGTCATGATGTATCATCTAACAGAAACAGGCTAACGCATATGAATTATAATAATGCGTGAGCGCGGAGGAAGTTGGATCCATTCTTTCCGTGTTTGGCGTCAGTGTTTTCAACAGCGTTAGAAAATGAGGTGGGGACTCCTGGGGTCCTCTCTACTCTCTCCTCGCCTCCTTCTCTAAACCCATTGGAGGAGGTCATTCTAACCTAAAATGCTACAAGGAAGCAGCTAGCAGCCAAGCAAAATAGTCTTGAGTGGCAACCAATCTGCCCAATTAGCTGTTATGTTTCCATACACCCTCTTCTGTTGATCCTTCCACTTCTTTAGCAACACCCACTTTCAGACACACTCCATGTATGCAGTTACCCTCTGGGAGAATCTCAATTGTATACTCCTCCCGTTCTCTCTCTTCACCTCCTCTAAACCCATTGGAGGAGAAGGTCAGAGGGGCGGGACCTCTGGCTTTCTCATCCAATGGGTTTTGAGAAGGAGGCGAAGAGTGTGCAATTGAGATTCTCCCCATGACTGTGAAAGGGTGCCATAAAGCAGTGTGCACTGTATAGAGCTCGCCAGCTTGTAGCCTAAATGAATGGGGAAAGACTAGGGTTTTGGGATAAACGCTGAAAATAAGGTCTGAGGTGAACACAGGCTTAGTAGATCTTATACGTTTTGTTCTATGAGATAATATCAGTCAGGTAACATGACCTTTATGAATTATGAAGCCTTTATGTTTTGTTCTGTGAGATAATATCAGTCAGGTAACATGACCTTTATGAATTATGAAGCCTTTATGTTTTGTTCTGTGAGATAATATCAGTCAGGTAACATGACCTTTATGAATTATGAAGCCTTTATGTTTTGTTCTGTGAGATAATATCAGTCAGGTAACATGACCTTTATGAATTATGAAGCCTTTATGTTTTGTTCTGTGAGATAATATCAGTCAGGTAACATGACCTTTTATGAATTATGAAGCCTTTATGTTTTGTTCTATGAGATAATATCAGTCAGGTAACATGACCTTTATGAATTATGAAGCCTTTATGTTTTGTTCTGTGAGATAATATCAGTCAGGTAACATGACCTTTATGAATTATGAAGCCTTTATGTTTTGTTCTGTGAGATAATATCAGTCAGGTAACATGACCTTTATGAATTATGAAGCCTTTATGTTTTGTTCTATGAGATAATATCAGTCAGGTAACATGACCTTTATGAATTATGAAGCCTTTATGTTTTGTTCTGTGAGATAATATCAGTCAGGTAACATGACCTTTATGAATTATGAAGCCTTTATGTTTTGTTCTATGAGATAATATCAGTCAGTTAACATGACCTTTATGAATTATGAAGCCTTTATGGGCTTTTTCTGATTACATAAATGCTTCAAATTTCACAAAAAGTGACGTTAGCTGATGAAGATTATCTTATATAATAAATCGTAGGCTATAAGATCTCCTAAGCCTGTGTTTACCACAGACCTTATTGTCGGAATTTATCCAAAAACCCGACAAAAACTCCATTCATTTCCCCGTAGGATTTGACCAATGAACCGAGGTGGAGTTTGTGCCTACAAAAAGTCTCCATTACTATTGCTCTCTATAGGGCAGTGGTTCCCAACCGTTTTCAGTTACCCAGAGGACCCTCTCATGTGCATTTTACCAGTAACCCTCTGGTCTCATGAGTCTTCTCAAGGACCCCCTGTGGATAGTCCAAGTACCCCTGGTTGGGAAACACTGATAGTGAATAGGGTCCCTTTGTCTTCCTGTCATACAGTTAAATGTCCACGAGATGGCGATGTTTACCCAGTCTGGGCCAGGGTTGCACTACAGAACTAACACTGCTGAACCAGGCCTACGGTGGAAAACAATCCTTTATCAAGGTTATGGGTCCATTCATATCTAGCTAGGCCTGTTTTCATGAATAGTTTCAGAGTAGGAGTGTTGATCTAAGACCCCTTTTGCCTTTTAGATCCTAATGAATAACATTACATGGACAGTGGGGAACTGATCCTAGATTTTACATTTCCATTTGAGTCATTTATCAGATGCTCTTATCCAGAGCGACTTACAGTTAGATCAGCAGCACTCCTATTTCTTTCCTGATTGATATGGCAAAACCTCACCACACGCACTTTACGTTAATTCTCCTAATCGGCTATGTTAATTATCCTAACCCGCTACATTAGTTCTCCTAACCTCCCACGTTAATTATCCTATCCTGCCACGTTAATGATCCTATCCTGCCACGTTAATTCTCCTAACCTGCTAAGTTAATTATCCTAACCTGCCACGTTAATTCTCCTAACCTGCTAGGTTAGTTCTCTTAACCTTCTCCGTTAGTTCTCCTAACCTGCAACATTAGTTATCCTAACCTCCCACGTTAATTATTCTAACCTGCTACATTAGTTATCCTAATCTCCCACGTTAGTTATTCTAACCTGCTACATTAGTTATCCTAACCTCCCACGTTAATTAACCTAACATGCTACATTATATCTCCTAACCTCCGCAGTGGCGTGTATTCATGGTTGCCAAAGGAAGCCAGGCTTCCCCTAAAAAATGACCAAGAACAAAACATATAAAATAATGTATCTTTCATCTCTCTGTGTTTTATCATTTTCTTTCAATTAGCAAGAGGCTGAATGTACCTCACCGGATAAAGCATCTGAGCGAGTGAAACGGTGCCCCTCTGTCTCTGTATGTGTAGGCCATTCTATCTGATGCTGTCTGGTTAAAAAGAGTATGACATTGCTGCCGCCCTGTAGCATTGAATGCTAACATTTGGCCTCCCTTGATCATAAAAAAAATTAATTAAAATACCAAATAGCGTTGAGCTAAACTGTGAATGGTCCTGAAATAAATCAAATCAAATAACAAATTGCATAATGACCCCTGCACCCACCCGACCCCCACCTGACCCCTCGCACCGCCCCTAGGAGGCCGCCCCAGAGTTTGGGAACTACTGATCTATCTGATGCTGTCTAGTTCAAAATAATATGACACTGCTGCCGCCCTGTAGCATTGAATGCAAGGGAAGCCAGCGAACATTTGGCCTCCCTTGATAATAAAAAGGGAGGCCAAATGAGCTAAACTGTGAATGGTCCTGGCACTTACCCAGAAAGATATAAAATACAAATTAGCATACTCCTGTCTATACAGAAATAAATAAAATCATTCAAAATAGGCTTCTAAAGCATGATTTGGGCACAGAGGATCATTCATTAGGTTTATAGACCAGACAATGAAATGATCACAACTGATCTGGTTGTATTATGGCTTTCCCCCCCAGTAAATTTACCCACACACCACTACTGAAGTTAACAAATTGCATCTAGAGCCATATTTTTGTTATCATAGCCCAAAGGTGGTTTATTAAATTCTTCAAATTTTTCATGAATTTGTCAGTCAACTGATATCATCATAATTTTTTTACAAAATTCAAGTCATTTGGGATCATTCTGACCCCAACGAAAAACATCTAATTCCTCCTATAGTAATTTGATAGGACCTTCATTAAAAAGTCTGCCAACGGTATAAATAGTTAATAGAACTGCAATATAGAACTCAGATACAGACAGCTGTATTGGTGGGTATTCTCCGAAAGGTAGTTATTCTAAGGCAAATCTAAAAAAGTATTTATTTGAATCCAGGGGGACCTGTATCAGTGATTTAGACCAGATAAACAGATCACCTGCAGAAATGAAGAACCTTACGTTCTCGCCTGGTTATAACTGGTTATAACTAGGTATGACCGTGTACACAATCAAAATGACCTTGCATATATGCTTAGTTGCAGTCACAACAGCTCATAAGTCTGTCAGTGGGATGAAAACTTGTTAAAACTGTAATGCAGAAACCAGCTACCCTCTAAACGTACACATAGCGCTGTATTGGTGGGTATTCTTTGAAGAATAGTTGGTTATTCCACGGGAAATGTTATATAAATACCATCATTCCTATAATATCCTCCAATATTCTATATGTGCAAGTTGTTGTGGTATGTGGGTTGCTATAACATTTGGTTTGAAGTGACTTTGAGGATTTGGGCATGATTTTTGAAGGGATGCTAATGCTGGCTGTGGGGTAAGTAAATAAAGACAGATAAGACATATTTTTGGTCATTGTATCTCAGGATCAATCTATGAATTACTTTTTGTCAATGAAATTAAATATATTTCCAATGTTGGTGTACCGCTCCTTTAAATGGCAGTCATTTTTACCACCTAAATATGACACCTTTTGTATTTACTTAAAAATAAATGATACTACAATCAAATTATGGTAAATTGGCTTTTTAGTACTTACTTTGGAAAAAAGCTGCACATTATTTAAGGGAAAAATATATTGTTTTGTTTTACAGAATCTGCAAATGAATTGTCATTTAACAAAAATGATGTTTATTTCATTTCAGATAACAGTAAGTACATGTCCATTGATGTCCTTAAGAGTCGATTGATGCACTAATTAAAATAATACAATAAATCCCCATCAAAATCCATCTGTTTAAGATAGAGATTTGTTTTTTTGCATGGGCTGCATCTCAATCTACTTCATCCGCCTGTATGTCTGCATTCCGCATCCCAAAAATCACCATAGGTAGAGAGAAGACAGGCTATGTGCCACACTGCCCACAAAATGAGGTGGAAACTGAGCTGCACTTCCTAACCTCCTGCAAAATAAACGATGATATGAGAGAGACATATTTCCCTCAGATTACAAGGACCCCCAAATACTTTGAAAACAAATATAATATTGATAAGCTCCCATATCTGTTAGGTGAAATACTGCAGTGTGCAATCATGGCAGCAAAATGTGTGACCTGTGATAAGAGTAGGGTAACCAGTGGAGAACAAACACCACAGTAAATAAAACCTAGGCCTAGATTTATCAGTTTATTTCATTTCCTTTGCCATTTGTACTTCTACTTTTTACACACAAGCTCACACTCTCCTACACACACCAGCTGGCTGAGAGGGCCCTAGTGGAGCCACCTGGCTGAGAGGACCCTAGTGGAGCCAGCTGGCTGACAGGGCCCTAGTGGAGCCGGCTGGTTGAGCGGGCCCTAGTGGAGCCGGCTGGCCCTAGTGGAGACGGCTGGCTGAGAGGGCCCTAGTGGAGCCGGCTGGCCCTAGTGGAGACGGCTGGCTGAGAGGGGCCCCTAACGGAGCCGGCTGGCTGAGCAGGCCCCTAGTGGAGCCAGTTGGCTGAAAGGGCCCCTAGTGGAGCCACCTGGCTGAGAGGGCCCTAGTAAATAGGTCATTTAGTAGACGCTCTTATCCAGAGCGACTTACAGGAGCAATTATGGTTAAGTGCCTTGCTCAAGGGGCACATCGACAGATTTTTCACCTAGTTGGCTTGGGGTTAGAACCAGCGACCTTTCGGTTACTGGCACAACGCTCTTAACCACTAAGCTACCTGCCACCCCTAGTGGTAACAGCTGGCTGAAAGGGCCCTAGTGGAGCCAGTTGGCTGTGAGGGCACTAGTGGGGCCAGTTGGCTGAGAGGGCCCTAGTGGAGCCAGTTGGCTGAGAGGGCCCTAGTGGGGCCAGCTGGCTGAGAGGGCCCTAGTGGAGCCAGTTGGCTGAGAGGGCCCTAGTGGGGCCAGCTGGCTGAGAGGGCCCTAGTGGAGCCGGCTGGCCCTAGTGGAGACGGCTGGCTGAGAGGGCCCTAGTGGAGCCAGTTGGCTGAGCAGGCCCTAGTGGAGCTCCAGCCATATTTTTGGTCATTGTTTCTCAGGATCAATGTATGAATGTATTTTTGTCAATAAAATTAAATAGATTTCCAATGTTGGTGTACCGCTCCTTTAAATGGCAGTCATTTTTACCACCTAAATATGACACCTTTTGTATTTACTTAAAAATAAATGATACTACAATCAAATTATGGTAAATCGGCTTTTTAGTACTTACTTTGGAAAAAAGCTGCACATTATATACATGTCCATTGATGTCCTTAAGAGTCGATTGATGCACTAATTAAAATAATACAATAAATCCCCATCAAAATCCATCTGTTTAAGATAGAGATTTGTTTTTTTGCATGGGCTGCATCTCAATCTACTTCATCCGCCTGTATGTCTGCCTTCCACATCCCGAAAATCACTATAGGTAGAGAGAAGACAGGCTATGTGCCACACTGCCCACAAAATGAGGTGGAAACTGAGCTGCCCCTCCTAACCTCCTGCCAAATAAACGATGATATGAGAGAGACATATTTCCCTCAGATTACAAGGACCCCCAAATACTTTGAAAACAAATATAATATTGATAAGCTCCCATATCTGTTAGGTGAAATACAGCAGCGTGCAATCATGGCAGCAAAATGTGTGACCTGTTGTGATAAGAATAGGGTAACCAGTGGAGAAGAAACACCACAGTAAATAGAACCTAGGCCTAGATTTATCAGTTTATTTCATTTCCTTTGCCATTTGTACTTCTACTTTTTACACAGACAGCTCACACTCTCCTACACACACCAGCTGGCTGAGAGGGCCCTAGTGGAGCCGGCTTGCTGAGAGGACCCTAGTGGAGCCACCTGGCTGAGAGGACCCTAGTGGAGCCAGCTGGCTGAGAGGGCCTAGTGGAGCCAGCTGGCTGAGAGGGCCTAGTGGAGCCAGCTAGTTTATATTTCATTTACAGTGTATTGACCGACGGCCTATACAGGTCAGGACTGATACACTCGTTTTTTTTATTTTTTATTTTTATATAGTTAAATTATTAACATTTCAAATGTCTTTTTCTTTTGAAACTTTTGTGTGTTTAAAATTTACTGTTTGTGATTGTTTATTTCACTTGCTTTGTCAACGTTAACATATGTTTCCCATGTCAATGAAACCCCTTTGAATTGAACTGAGAGAAAGAGTGAGAGAGAGAGAGAGGGGAGGGGCAAAGAGAGGAGAAATGAACATCAACGTGACCTTTCATGATGTGATGGAGAAGATAGGCTTATAGTTGGTATGGTGCAACAACACACGTGATGTGATGGAGAAGATAGGCTTATAGTTGGTGTCGTGCAACAACACACGTGATGTGATGGGGTAGATAGGCTTATCGTTGGTATGATGCAATAACACCCATGTGTACACACATTCCCCTTCAGTGGAAAGGTGAACCTCATTTTTGCAGATTAGTTTATATATAATTCAATACCTTTGCTTTTGTCTGTTTTTGAAATCATTCATTTCATAGGTCAGAGGTCAAGCTGAGCCGTCAAGCTGAGCCGTACCAGAGTGGAAGAGTGGAAAAGGTTACTGGTTGTGATGACATAACTGGTGAGAAGTCAGTAATGAAAAGATATTCAGTTGACTGCGTGTTAGTCTGTCAGCCCTATCTCTTTTGACATCTCCCCTCTCTCTCCTCCTCTTCTCTCTCACTATCCATCTCCTCCCCTCCTCCTCTGTCCAATAGCCGCAGGAAGTAGTTTGGGGGTGTAGAAATACAGCTAAACCTAGGGTATGGCTAAATGGGGTGTGTAGAAACACAACTAAACCTAGTGTATGGCTAAATGGGGTCTCTATCTCCCCTCCCCTCCCCTCCCCTCCCCTCCCCTCCTCTGTCCACTCCCCTCTCCTCTCTCTCCACTACGCTCTCCTCCGCCCCCCACCCATCCTCTCTCCTCCAACCCCATCTCTCTCTGCTCATCTCTCGCAGCCCTTTGACATCTCCCTCTCTATCTCCCCTCCCGTCCTCTGTCCCCTCTTCTCTCTCTCCACTACCCTCCCCTCCTCTCTCTCTCTCTCTCTCTCTCTTCCTGACATATAGCATCAGGCTTGTTGAGCTTGACTCAGTTGACTTGGGTAACAGACCTCTAGCTACCCCCCTTCCCCTTGCTCTGTTGAACCTTTAATAAACCTTTATTTAACTAGGCAAGTCAGTTAAGAACAAATTCTTATTTACAATGATGGCCTACCCACGCCAAACCCTCCCCTAACCCGGACGATGCTGGGCCAATTGTGCGCCGCTCTATGGGACTCCCAATGCCGGCCGGTTGTGATATAGCCTGGGATCGAACCCGGGTCTGTAGTGACGCCTCTACCACTGCGATGCAGTGCCTATGATCACTGCGCCTCTCGGGAGGCCATAGAAAAATAAGACGAATATTAAATAGATACATCATATATACTCTCATTCATTTCCATATGGACAGATACAATCAATCATTGACACACTGAATATACAACATCACATACACCATCACACCTTAAATGACATTAGTGCCTGTCCCCAGATGGACAGTTATTGTCACGCCCTGGCTCTGGGGACTCTTTAATGTTGAGCCAGGGTGTGTAGGTTTCATTGTTTAGTTTTCTATGTTTGTGTTCTAGATCGTTTAGATCTATGTTGGCCAGGGTGGTTCCCAATCAGAGGCAGCTGTAGCTTGTTGTCTCTGATTGGGGACCATACTTAGGCAGCCTGTTTGGCACTGTTATTTTGTGGGATCTTGTTCCGTTTGGTTTGTGTTATGACCTAGGACTTCACGTATCGTTTGGTTTATTGTTTTGGTTCGTGTGTGTACTAAATAAAGTATGTACGCCTATCACGCTGCGCCTTGGTCCGCTTCCGTCAACGATCGTGACAGTTATGCTACAGTAAATTACATTTACTGGTGATTACATCATTGTCCTGCTTTAAGACAGATTTTTACTGTCTGCATCCAGTTGCATGTTATTTACTAACCCTGCAAATGATCATATATCTTACAATATCAAAACATATGCTCCAGAACAGGATCATCAATATCACTGCCGGTATCATATCTGTCTCTAACTGGGGCTCCACTGAGCTATACAAGTCTACTGTCATGAAGAGTGGACTGAAGAGTGGAAAATACTGCTAGGCTATATGATTTCTATCTCATTAGTTCCTTACTTCAATGATGTGAGAAACTTCTTAGCAACTTAACTTGGATCAGTGGTTGAGCCCAGCTAAACACAGCAAACTGATCTGTCTTGCAGCAATGTTTCACATAGTGTGTTATATAATATCACCTCTAACGTTCTACTGCTTGAGTTCACCTCTTATATAATATTGGCTTAATGTTCCTTAATGTTCCAGGCAGTGAAAATACTTTAATCTTTCTTTTATATAGTTATCAAAATTCTCAGCCATTTGTACTTCTACTTTTTGCACAGACAGCTCACACTCTCCTACAAACACCAGCTGGCTGAGAGGGCCCTAGTGGAGCCACCTGGCTGAGAGGGCCCTAGTGGAGCCACCTGGCTGAGAGCACCCTAGTGGAGCCACCTGGCTGAGAGGGCCTAGTGGAGCCACCTGGCTGAGAGGGCCTAGTGGAGCCACCTGGCTGAGAGGGCCCTAGTGGAGCCACCTGGCTGAGAGCACCCTAGTGGAGCCAGCTAGTTTATATTTCATTTACAGTGTATTGACCGACGGCCTATACAGGTCAGGACTGATACACTCATTTTTATTTTTTGTTTTTTTATATAGTTAAATTATTAACATTTCAAATGACTTTCTCTTTTGAAACTTTTGTGTGTTTAAAGTTTACTGTTTGTGATTGTTTAGTTCACTTGCTTTGTCAATGTTAACATATGCTTCCCATGTCAATGAAACCCACTTTGAATTGAACTGAGAGAGAGAGTGAGAGAGGGGGAGGGGCAAAAGAGAGGAGAAATGAACATCAACATCACCTTTCATGATGTGATGGAGAAGATAGGCTTATAGTTGGTGTGGTGCAACAACACACGTGATGTGATGGGGAAGATAGGCTTATAGTTGGTATGACGCAACAACACCCATGTGTACACACATTCCCCTTCCTCGGAAAGGTGAACCTCTCTTTGCAGATGAGTTTATATATAATTTAATACCTTTGCTTTTGTCTGTTTTTGAAATCATTCATTTCATAGGTCAGAGGTCAAGCTGAGCCGTACCAGGAGTGGAAGAGTAGAAAAGGTTACTGGTTGTGATGACATAACTGGTGAGAAGTCAGTTATGAAAAGATATTCAGTTGACTGCGTGTTAGTCTGTCAGCCCTATCTCTTTTGACATCTCCCTCTCTCTACTCCTCTTCTCTCTCACTCTCCATCTCCCCTCCCCTCCTCCTCTGTCCCATAGCCGCAGGAAGTAGTTTGGGGGTGTAGAAATACAGCTAAACCTAGGGTATGGCTAAATGGGGTGTGTAGAAATACAGCTAAACCTAGGGTATGGCTAAATGGGGTGTGTAGAAATACAGCTAAACCTAGGGTATGGCAAAATGGGGTCTCTATCTATCTAGGTACACAACTTTACATTTACATTTACGTCATTTAGCAGACGCTCTTATCCAGAGCGACTTACAAATTGGTGCATTCACCCTATAGCCAGTGGGATAACCACTTTACAATATTATTATATATTTATTTTTTTTAGGGGGGGTGTAGGATTACTTTATCCTATCCCAGGTATTCCTTAAAGAGGTGGGGTTTCAAATGTCTCCGGAAGGTGGTGAGTGACTCCGCTGTCCTGGCGTCGTGAGGGAGCTTGTTCCACCATTGGGGTGCCAGAGCAGCGAACAGTTTTGACTGGCCTGAGCGGGAACTATGCTTCCGCAGAGGAAGGGGAGCCAGCAGGCCAGAGGTGGATGAACGCAATGCCCTCGTTTGGGTGTAGGGACTGATCAGAGCCTGAAGGTACGGAGGTGCCGTTCCCCTCACAGCTCCATAGGCAAGCACCATGGTCTTGTAACAGATGCGAGCTTCAACTGGAAGCCAGTGGAGTGTGCGGAGGAGCGGGGTGATGTGAGAGAACTTGGGAAGGTTGAACACCAGACGGGCTGTGGCATTCTGGATGAGTTGTAGGGGTATAATGGCACAGGCAGGCACCTCCCCACATTCTGAAATTGCATTATGTAAGGTGTGAATCTTGACATTTTTGATCTGCATAATAAAACAATCCCCATCAAAATCTGACAATTTAAGCTAGAGATATCAGGTGTTTTGCATGGGCTGTGTCTCAATCCACCACATTCGCCTATGGGGGCCTTCCGTATCTGCAGTGGAAGGTGGCAAAGTTACAGCGGTGTTTGTCAGACCATGAGACATCCTGAAAATATGTCTTCTCACATAAACTTCTGTAGCGAACACAATGGTGTTCTCTGTTTCGCTCTCTGACCCCCACAAGTGTCACGGGACTCGTTTGAAGGTGTCCAATACAAACTAATGGAAATATGGAGGTAAATTTGTGCCCCCAAAAATAAAGGGTTAAATGTGTACAAATAATACAGTCCCAAAATAAATCACAAGGAATAAGGTTTTAAAGCTCAAGAAATACAGTATATACATATATACACTACCGTTCAAAAGTTTGGGGTCGCTTAGAAATGTCCTTGTTTTCGAAAGAGAGGGCCCTAGTGGAGCCGGCTGGCTGAGAGGGCCCTAGTGGAGCCGGCTGGCTGAGAGGGCCCTAGTGGAGCCGGCTGGCTGAGAGGTCCCTAGTGGAGCCACCTGGCTGAGAGGGCCCTAGTGGGACCAGCTGGCTGAGAGGGCCCTAGTGGAGCCAGCTTGCTGAGAGGGCCCTAGTGGAGCCGGCTTGCTGAGAGGGCCCTAGTGGGGCAAGCTGACTGAGAGGACCCTAGTGGAGCCGGCTTGCTGAGAGGGCCCTAGTGGGGCAAGCTGGCTGAGAGGGCCCTAGTGGAGCCACCTGGCTGAGAGGGCCCTAGTGGAGCCGGCTGGCTGAGAGGGCCCTAGTGGAGCCACCTGGCTGAGAGGGCCCTAGTGGGACCAGCTGGCTGAGAGGGCCCTAGTGGAGCCACCTGGCTGAGAGGGCCCTAGTGGATCCAGCTTGCTGAGAGGGCCCTAGTGGAGCCGGCTTGCTGAGAGGGCCCTAGTGGGGCAAGCTGGCTGAGAGGGCCCTAGTGGAGCCGGCTTGCTGAGAGGGCCCTAGTGGGGCAAGCTGGCTGAGAGGGCCCTAGTGGGGCAAGTTGGCTGAGAGGATCCCTAGTGGGGCCAGCTGGCTGAGAGGGCCCTAGTGCGGCAAGTTGGCTGAGTGGGCCCTAGTGGAGCCAGCTAGTTGTGTAAATAAATGTAGTTGAATTAGTTTGTGAACTATTTTATCTTTATTTATAGACTATTTTATATTTCATTTACCGTGTATTGTACATAGCTAATAATTTAACATTTCAAATGTATTTTTCTTTTGAAACTTTTGTTTGCTTAATGTTATCTGTTTGTGATTATTTATTTCACTTGCTTTGGCAATGTTAGCATATGTTTCCGATGCCAATTGAGAGAGAGAGTGACCTTTTATGATGTGATGGCAAAGATAGGCTTACCGTTGGTATTGCGCATCAACACCCATGTAGCTCAATTGGTAGAGCATGGCGCTTGTAACGCCAGGGTAGCGGGTTCGATCCCCGGGACCACCCATACGTAAAAATGTATGCACACATGACTGTAAGTTGCTTTGAATAAAATCAATCAATTTTATTTTATATAGCCCTTCTTACATCAGCTAATATCTCGAAGTGCTGTACAGAAACCCAGCCTAAAACCCCAAACAGCTAGTAATGCAGGTGTAGAAGCACGGTGGCTAGGAAAAACTCCCTAGAAAGGCAAAACCTAGGAAGAAACCTAGAGAGGAACCAGGCTATGAGGGGTGGCCAGTCCTCTTCTGGCTGTGCCGGGTGGAGATTATAACAGAACCATGCCAAGATGTTCAAAAATGTTCATAAGTGACAAGCATGGTCAAATAATAATCAGGAATAAATCTCAGTTGGCTTTTCATAGCCGATCATTAGAGTTTAAAACAGCAGGTCTGGGACAGGTAGGGGTTCCATAACCGCAGGCAGAACAGTTTAAACTGGAATAGCAGCAAGGCCAGGCGGACTGGGGACAGCAAGGAGTCACCACGGCCGGTAGTCCCGGCGTATGGTCCTAGGGCTCAGGGTCTCTCAGTTGGCTTTTCATAGCCGATCATTTAGAGTTGAAAACAGCAGGTCTGGGACAGGTAGGGGTTTCGTAGCCGCAGGCAGAACAGTTGAAACTGGAATAGCAGCAAGGCCAGGCGGACTGGGGACAGCAAGGTGTCATCATGCCCGGTAGTCCTGACGTATGGTCCTAGGGCTCAGGTTCTCAGAGAGAAAGAGAGAACGAGAGAATTAGAGAGAGCATACTTAAATTCACACAGGACACTGGATAAGACAGGAGAAGTACTCCAGGTATAACCAACTAACCCCAGCCCCCCGACACATAAACTACTGCAGCATAAATACTGGAGGCTGAGACAGGAGCGGTCCGGAGACACTGTGGCCCCATCCGAAGAAACCCCCGGACAGGGCCAAACAGGAAGGATATAACCCCACCCACTCCGCCAAAGCACAGCCCCCGCACCACTAGAGGGATATCCCCAACCACCAACTTACAATCCTGAGACAAGGCCGAGTATAGCCCACAGAGGTCTCCACCACAGCACAAACCAAGGGGGGGGCGCCAACCCAGACAGGAAGATCACGTCATAAAAGTGTCTGCTAAATGGCATATTATTATTATTACACACATTCCCCTTCCATGGAAAGGTGAACCGCTCTTTGCAGATTACTTTATATATAATTTAATACCTTTGCTTTCGTCTGTTTTTTAAATCATTAATTTCATAGGTCAGAGGTCAAGCTGAGCCGTACCAGGAGTGGAAGAGTGGACAAGGTTACTGGTTATGATGATATCACTGGTGAGAAGTCAGGTATGAAAAGATATTCAGTTGACTGCGTGTTAGTCTGTCAGCCCTATCTCTTTTGACATCTCCCTCTCTCTACTCCTCTTCTCTCTCACTCTCCATCTCCCCTCCCCTCCTCCTCTGTCCCATAGCCGCAGGAAGTAGTTTGGGGGTGTAGAAATACAGCTAAACCTAGTGTATGGCTAAATGGGCTGTGCAGAAATCCCCCCACCAGTTGAAGCTCATTTACTGTACTTAAAAACTCTAAAATACTATTTGGAGAACAGCAAAAACTAACAAAAACTAACAAAAATGCCCCCAGACATGAATTATCACTTGGAAGAGTCAGTCTAGAGCCCTAATGGAAGAGTCAGTCTAGAGCCCTAATGGAAGAGAGTCTAGAGCCCTAATGGAAGAGAGTCTAGAGCCCTAATGGAAGAGAGAGTCTAGAGCCCTAATGGAAGAGAGTCTAGAGCCCTAATGGAAGAGAGTCTAGAGCCCTAATGGAAGAGTCAGTCTAGAGCCCTAATGGAAGAGTCAGTCTAGAGCCCTAATGGAAGAGAGTCTAGAGCCCTAATGGAAGAGTCAGTCTAGAGCCCTAATGGAAGAGAGTCTAGAGCCCTAATGGAAGAGTCAGTCTAGAGCCCTAATGGAAGAGAGTCTAGAGCCCTAATGGAAGAGAGTCTAGAGCCCTAATGGAAGAGTCAGTCTAGAGCCCTAATGGAAGAGAGTCTAGAGCCCTAATGGAAGAGAGTCTAGAGCCCTAATGGAAGAGTCAGTCTAGAGCCCTAATGGAAGAGTCAGTCTAGAGCCCTAATGGAAGAGAGTCTAGAGCCCTAATGGAAGAGAGTCTAGAGCCCTAATGGAAGAGAGTCTAGAGCCCTAATGGAAGAGAGTCTAGAGCCCTAATGGAAGAGAGTCTAGAGCCCTAATGGAAGAGAGTCTAGAGCCCTAATGGAAGAGTCAGTCTAGAGCCCTAATGGAAGAGAGTCTAGAGCCCTAATGGAAGAGAGAGTCTAGAGCCCTAATGGAAGAGAGGTCTAGAGCCCTAATGGAAGAGAGTCTAGAGCCCTAATGGAAGAGAGTCTAGAGCCCTAATGGAAGAGTCAGTCTAGAACTTGTTCCCAACTGGCCTACCTGGTTAAATAATGGTAATATATATATATATATATATAAACAAACTCAACCTCATCATACTACTCAACCTCCCCATTGACTCATTTAGCCTACTTGTGGAACAGTGCATACAGTGCAATGAAATAGATGCATAATACACGATTCAAAGACTGACTTCAAATACTGACATCAATGTGAACGTAACTGGAGTATAAAACAGCTGACTGTGAATGCAAACTATCCCAGATAAATCCTACACATGCATTGAAATAAAAGGCATACATCAAAGGAATTACTTTGGCCTACAATCAACAAGGATGTATAAAGACAAACAAACTCAACCAAAGAATGAAGAAAATCATGAAATACAAAATGAAAATCTACACATTAAAGGAGAAATCCACACAAAGCCACTCATCACTTTCATTTACAGTGTTAAATTACACTAATATGTGAAAACAATTTTTGTAAACAAATGTTTCATTTTTACGTTATAATAAGGTTGGTAGCAACATGGAAACTGTTGCAGCTCAAGTAGACTACAAAATCCACAATGCAATGCTCTCTCTATGGGCTGGCTACACACAATAATACAAAGACAATATCAGCGTGTGAAGTAGCTAGCTAGCTGTAAAATCGCCTAAACAAACTGCACAATCAATTTAGGAGTCTACAATCTCCTGCAGATCGATGTCGCTCACAGAGTGGAGTCTAACATTCGTAACAGCAGATATACTTGGAGGAGATGGGAAACGTTGCCCATACTAGGTCAATGGGCAGCGCTGTGCATTCTGGGTGATTCTGGTACAAGGAGAGCTCTCCTTCAAGAAGTGAATGGGAGTCTATTGGGCGCTAGCTCAAACACCTAATATTAGCACGAATTTTGTCAACAAGAAGTGCAACATACATCTTTTTGCGAGATGTGAAATAATGAACTTGCTATCTGTAGTATCGTATAGCTTTGGAATCGTGTTATTATGTACTTTCGAGGAATAGAGGCACGTTTCTCGACAAATAGACTGACTTTGAGAAGGAATTGCCTGATGATTAGCTTAGCAACCGCGTGACGCAGTATGACAACGTCAACGCGATTGGTCGACAGTCTGCTGGGTGGGACATTATACATTCTTCATTGGATTCTATCTCTTTTCTATAATATCTGTGGAACTGCACCATGCAATGCACCCTGGACTAAAGAGGCAGACAAATAGGAAAAATGTGCTAGACCCTCTGTTAAATGGCTCACCCCTCACAGTTTTGGGGGATTTCAACCTCCCTATGTCCACATTTGACTCATTTCTCTCTGCCTCCTTCTTTCCACTTCTCTCCTCTTTTGACCTCACCCTCTCACCGTCCCCCCCTACTCACAAGGCAGGCAATACGCTTGACCTCATCTTTACTAGATGCTGCTCTTCTACTAATCTCACTGCAACTCCCCTCCATGTCTCCGACCACTACTTTGTTTCCTTTTCTCTCTCGCTCTCCTCCCACACTACTCACTCTGCCCCTACACAGATGGTAATGCGCCGCCGCAACCTTCGCTCTCTCTCTCCACTACTCTCTCCTCTTCCATCCTATCATCTCTTCCCTCTGCTCAATCCTTCTCCCTCCAATCTCCTGATTCTGCCTCCCTCAACCCTCCTCTCCTCCCTTTCTGCATCCTTTGACTCTCTGTGTCCCCTATCCTCCCGGCCGGCTCGGTCCTCCCCTCCAGCTCCGTGGCTTGACGACTCATTGCGAGCTCACAGAACAGAGCTCCGAGCAGCGGAGCGGAAATGGAAGAAAACTAAACTCCCTGCCGACCTGGCATCTTTTCACTCCCTCCTCTCTACATTTTCTTCATCTGTTTCTGCTGCTAAGGCCACTTTCTACCACTCTAAATTCCAAGCATCTGCCTCTAACCCTAGGAAGCTCTTTGCCACATTTTCCTCCCTCCTGAATCCTCCCCCCCCCCGCCCCCCCCTCCTCTCTCTCTCTGGATGACTTTGTCAACCACTTTGAAAAGAAGGTTGACGACATTCGATCCTCGTTTGTTAAGTCTAATGACACTGCTGGTCCTACTCACACTGCCCTACCCTATGCTTTGACTTCTTTTCTCCCCTCTCTCTCCAGATAAAATCCTGCGACTTGTGACTGCAGGCCGCCCAACAACCTGCCCGCTTGACCCCATCCCCCTCCTCTCTTCTCCAGACCATCTCCGGTGACCTTCTCCCCTACCTCACCTCGCTGATCAACTCATCCTTGACCGCTGGCCATGTCCCTTCCGTCTTCAAGAGAGCGAGGTTGCTCCCCTTCTCAAGAAACCAACACTCGATCCCACTGATGTCAACAACTACAGACCAGTATCCCTTCTTTCTTTTCTTTCCAAAACTATTGAGCGTACCGTCTTTTAGCCAACTCTCTTGCTATCTCTCTCAGAATGACCTTCTTGATCCAAACCAGTCAGGTTTCAGGACTGGTCATTCAACTGAGACTGCTCTTCTCTGTGTCACGGAGGCTCTCCGCACTGCTAAAGCTAACTCTCTCTCCTCTGCTCTTGTCCTTCTGGACCTGTCTGCTGCCTTTGATACTGTGAACCATCAGATCCTCCTCTCCACCCTCTCCGAGCTGGGCATCTCCCGGCGCGGCTCACTCCTGGATTGCGTCCTACCTGACCGGTCGCTCCTACCAAGTGGCGTGGCGAGAAGCTGTCTCCGCACCACGTGCTCTCACCACTGGTGTCCCCCAGGGCTCAGTTCTAGGCCCTCTCCTTTTCTCCCCTATACACCAAGTCACTTGGCTCTGTCATATCCTCACATGGCCTCTCCTATCATTGCTACGCTGACGATACACAACTAATCTTCTCCTTTCCCCCTTCTGATAACCAGGTGGCGAATCGCATCTCTGCATGTCTGGCAGACATATCAGTATGGATGACGGATCACCACCTCAAGCTGAACCCTGGCAAGACGGAGCTGCTCTTCCTCCCGGGGAAGGACTGCCCGTTCCATGATCTCGCAATCACGGTTGACAACTCCGCTGTGTCCTCCTCCCAGAGTGCGAAGAGCCTAGGCGTGACCCTGGACAACACCCTGTCGTTCTCCGCCAACATCAAGGCGGTGACACGCTCCTGCAGGTTCATGCTATACAACATTCGGAGAGTACGACCCTGCCTTACACAGGAGGCGGCACAGGTCCTAATCCAGGCACTTGTCATCTCCCGTCTGGACTACTGCAACTCGCTGTTGCTGGCCTCCCTGCCTGTGCCATTAAACCCCCTACAACTCATCCAGAATGCCGCAGCCCGTCTGGTGTTCAACCTTCCCAAGTTCTCTCACGTCACCCCCCCTCCTCCGCACACTCCACTGGCTTCCAGTTGAAGCTCGCATCCGCTACAAGACCATGGTGCTTGCCTATGGAGCAGTGAGGGGAACGGCACCTCTGTACCTTCGGGCTCTGATCAGTCCCTACACCCAAACGAGGGCATTGCGTTCATCCACCTCTGGCCTGCTGGCTCCCCTTCCTCTGCGGAAGCATAGTTCCCGCTCAGCCCAGTCAAAACTGTTCGCTGCTCTGGCACCCCAATGGTGGAACAAGCTCCCCTCACGACGCCAGGACAGCGGAGTCACTCACCACCTTCCGGAGACATTTGAAACCCCACCTCTTTAAGGAATACCTGGGATAGGATAAAGTAATCCTTCTACCCCCCCCAAAAAAAAATTGTAAAGTGGTTATCCCACTGGCTATAGGGTGAACGCACCAATTGGTGAGTCGCTCTGGATAAGAGCGTCTGCTAAATGACGTAAATGTGCCCTTGAGCAAGGCACTTAACCCTAATTTGCTCCTGTAAGTCGCTCTGGATAAGAGCGTCTGCTAAATGACTAAAATGTAAAAAAAATGTAAATGTAAATTACAAATTTCAATCGGTAGGAATATCGCAGAAATATGATCAATGGCTCATTCGAGAGAAGACATCCTCAAGCGTTATGACATCGGCCAGTATTGAAATCTGACATGCATAATAAACGTTTTTGCGAACTAAAAGTCGTATTCCTATTAACTTCCTATTAACTTCCAGATTCACTTCCAGATTAATTTCCAGATCCCTCCTCTCTCTCCCCACTCCCTCCTCTCTCTCCCCTCCCCTCCTCTCTCCCAATTCCCTCCTCTCTCTCCCCTCCCCTCCTCTCTCTCCCCACTCCCTCCTCTCTCTCTCTTTTCTCACTCTCTCTCTCTCTCTCTCTCTCTCTCTCTCTCTCTCTCTCTCTCTCTCTCTCTTCTCTCTCTCTCTCTCTCTCTCTCTCTCTCTCTCTCTCTCTCTCTCTCTCTCTCTCTCTCTCTCTCTCTCTCTCTCTCTCTCTCTCTCTCTTCCTGACATATAGCATCAGGCATGTTGATCTTGACTCAGGTCACAGACCTCTATCATTGGACCAGACCTGAGTCTGTGACCTGATCACTCACACAACAGAGGACAGAACAGAAAAAGGTCTGATAAACTACAGTTCCTCACAATAAAATGACAGCTCTTAAGATTGTTTAAAAAGAAAGAGCAGCTCTATACGACATTCAAACTAATTGTTTTGAGCTGATAGTAACTCCAGGTCCAATTCATTAAGACAGGCCTTTGAAGGCGTTACAAAAGTCCCTAGTTGTGGATCTCATCAAGGAGTTAGTCCAAAGTGTCTCAGTGTGGCTTTGTGTAAAGACATTGACCCCCCCCCCCTCCCCGCTCTAACAGATGACAAATATAAAATATATAATATGTACTCTCATTCATTTACATAGAGACATATACACTCAATCATTTACACACTGTATATACAACAGTCAGATGCATGGCACCATCACAACTTAACCTACAGTAAAGTACATTTACAGGTGATCACGTCATTGTCCTGCTTTGAAATAGATTTTTACTGTCTGCTTCCAGTTGTACGTTCATTTACTAGCCCTGCAAATTATAATATATCTTACAATATCAAATCATATCTCAGTAACTGTCACAAGTGTATTTCAGTATAACAGCATCCTACCTGTGCTCCAGAACAGGATCATCAATATCACTGCAGGTATCATATCTGTCTCTAACTGGGTCTCCACTGTGCTATACAAGTCTACTGTCATGAAGAGTGGACTGAAGAGTGTAAAAATACTGCTAGGTTATATGACTTCTATTTCATTAGTTCATTAGGTTTTTAATGTGAGATAAACTTCTTAGCAAGTTATCTTGAATCAGTGGTTGAACCCAGCTAAATGCAGCAAACTGATCTGTTTTGAAAAACCCCACAGGAAACTGCTGACAGAGCAGCAAAGTTTCACATATTGTGTCCTATAATATCACCTCTAACTTTCTACTGCTTGAGTTCACCTCTTATAGAACATTGGTTAATGTTCCAGCACCTAAATATAAACAGTACCAGCACCCAAAATGAGTACTGATGATGTCTCATGTTAGAGCAGGAGAAGGGGGAATGTGGTGTAGAAGCTAGAGGTCTGTTACCCAAGTCAACTCAACAGGCCTGATGCTATATGTCAGGGTCAGGCTGGGCTGGGCCAAGAGTGGAAAAGGTTGCTGGTTATGATGACATCACTGGTGAGAAGTCAGTGATAATAATATATTATCTCTCTCTCCCATCTCTCACTCTCCTCCCTCTCTCCTCCCCTTTCCCTCCCTCTCTCTATGTCTCCCCCCATTACTCTCTTCCTCCTCCCTCCCTCCCTCCCTGTCTCTCTCCCTCCCCTCCTCAGATATATATTATATATTGTAAGGGGAGAAGAAGAGGGGAGAGGGGGTGAGAGGAGAGGAGAGTGGGGGAGGAGGAGACAGGAAGAGGAGGAGAGGAAGAGGAGGAGAGAAGGAGAGGAGGTTGAGAGAGGGAGAGGAGAGAAGGAGAGGAGCAGAGAAGAAGAGCAGAGAGGGAGAAGGGGGGGGGAGGATAGGAGAGGAGAGGGGAGAGGGGGAGAAGATCAGAGTGTGGAGGGGGGAGAGAGGGAGAAGATGAGAGGGTGGAGAGGGAGGGAGGGGGGGGAGAGGAGGGTGGGGGAGAGGAGGAGAGGGAGAGGAGGAGGAGGAGATGGAGAGGAGGTGAGGAGAGAGGGTGGAGGGGGAGAGAGGAAAGGGGAGAAGGGGGAGAGAGGGCAGAGAGGGGAGAAGAGGGAGAGGGAGAGAGGAAGAGGAGTGGGGGAGAGGCGAGAGGAAGAGGAGGAGAGGGGAGAGGAGGAGAGGGAGGGAGAGGAGGAGGGAGGAGAGATGGAGAGGAGGTGAGGGGAGAGGGTGGAGAGAGCCGAGAGGGAGAGGAGGAGAGGGGAGAGGTAGAAGAGGAGAAGGGGAGAGGAGCAGAGAGGGAGAAGAGGAGACGAGGGAGAGGAGAGGGAGAGGAGAGGGGGGAGAGGGGGGGGAGAGGAGAAGGTAGAGAGGGATAGAGGGAGAAGAGGAGAGGGTGGAGAGGTGAAGAGAGGGAGAAGAGGAGAGGGGAGAGAGGGGAGAGAGGGAGAAGAGGAGAGGGTGGAGGGGGAGAGAGGAGAAGAGGAGAGGGGAGAGGGGGAGGGAGGTCAACTCATCAGGCCTGATGTTATATGTCAGGGTCAGGTTGGGCTGTGCCAAGAGTGGAATAGGTTACTGGTTATAATGACATCACTGGTGAGATGTCAGTGATAATAATATATTCTCTCTTTCTCCATCTCTCGCTCTCCTCCCTCTCTCCTCCCCTTTCCCTCCCCCCTCTATGTCTCCCCCATTACTCTCTTCTCCCTCCCTCCCTCCCTCCCTCCCTCCTCTAATGTATATTATATAATGTAAGTGGAAAGAGACGAGGAGGGAGAGGGGGTAGAGGAGGGAAAGAGGAGAAGAGGAGAGGGGGAGAGGAGGAGAGAGGGAGAAGAGGAGAGGGGGAGAGGAGGAGAGAGGGGAGAAGAGGAGAGGGGGAGAGGAGGAGAGATGGAGAAGAGGTGAGGGGAGAGGAGGAGAGAGGGAGAAGAAGAGAGGGGGTAGAGGAGGAGAGGGGAAGAAGAAGAAAGGTGGGGAGAGAGGGAGAAGAAGATAGTGGGATAGGGGGTACCGTTCGTCTCCCACCGTTCCACCCATGGGACTATACCTTCTGTTATCAAGAGGGAGTTTCCACCATAGTTCTTATACCAATCATTTCAGTTTAGGGAAGTGAACAAGTGGACACTTTAGGAGAAAGGAGACATAATTGGGACAATGCTTCCTTCTAGATTGCAGTCATGTGTCTGTGACACCAGACTATCACCTAGTGGCCATAAGAGGAACTGTCCTGTCAGTATGTTTTTACTGCTTTCTCAAAACAACACATGACCTGCATACATGATATGATTCATGTGTGAGTACTAAAAGCATATGAATATAGTATATTATATTCTAGTATATTTATTATATATGTGGGTCTGATAAGTAAACACTCTTAATGTTTGCTGTTTTATCACTAAGAAGAACATTGGGCACTATGTAACCAAACACATGTGGAACCTCATGATATGAGAGATAAGAAGTGTTTAAAAAGGTGAGTCCTGAACCCTGTAGACTACTACACTACTTCTGAAGAAGACCAGACTCCTTTCAGAATGAAGACTGCTATTGTTCTGACGGTGTTGCTGTTGGGTCATGGCTAGAAAGGATCCAGCTTTTGTCAGATTAACGTCAGATTTGACTTTTCGTAGCAGGTTAGGAGAATTTGTGCAGCAGTTTAGGAGAATTAACGTAGCAGGTTAGGAGAATTAGGTTAAAGTTAGGAAAAGGGTTAGGATTAGCTAAAATGCCTCAACAAAAAATATACTTTTGACATACATTTGACAAAATCTGGATCCCTAATTGCCATGTGGTCCTCTGTAGCTCAATTGGTAGAGAGCATGGCGCTTTTAATGCCAGGGTAGTGAGTGTTTTGAGTTTTGAGTATCTGAGATGTAGTTTCATCATACGTGTGTTAACAATTGGGGAAAACTGTAATAGTTAATCACTTTACCGTTTGGTAAAGCTATATATTTTAAACTGGTTTGTCGACTG
Source organism: Coregonus clupeaformis (assembly GCF_020615455.1). Classification (NCBI taxonomy): domain Eukaryota; kingdom Metazoa; phylum Chordata; class Actinopteri; order Salmoniformes; family Salmonidae; genus Coregonus; species Coregonus clupeaformis. The sequence goes on along the minus strand of NW_025534422.1, from coordinate 25,569 downwards.
TATATGGATTTAGAGAACTACAGAAATTAAATCTGTTTGTAAAGTATAAACATTTAAATTACATGTATGATACATGATGAACATACATAATGACTACTCATTATTACTAATTGATTTCACATAGTGCGAACCACAATTAGTAACCATATAAAAGGGTGTGTGAACACTTCCAATGTCTTTCAATATGGAGCAGGATAGACAGCAAGGGAGAGGAAGACACCAAAGAGCTGGTGGACAAGAGCCCCATCAGAGAGGAGGACAAGGGGCCCGTCAGAGAGGTGGACATGGGGCCCGTCAGAGAGGTGGACATGGGCCCCGTCGAGAGGTGGACAATGGGCCCCGTCAGAGAGGAAGACAAGGGGCCCGTCAGAGAGGAGGACAAGGGGCTCCGTCAGAGAGGAGGACAAGGGGCCCGTCAGAGAGGAGGACATGAGGCCCGTCAGAGAGGTGGACATGGGCCCCATCAGAGAGGAGGACAAGGGGCCCGTCAGAGAGGAGGATGGGGCCCGATAGAGAGGTGGACATGGGCCCGTCGAGAGGTGGACAATGGGCCCCGTCAGAGAGGAAGACAAGGGGCTCGTCAGAGAGGTGGGCATGTGCTCCGTCAGAGAGGAGGACATGGGCCCCGTAAGAGAGGAGGACATGGGTCCCGTCAGAGAGTTGGATATGAGCCCCATCAGAGAGGAGGACAAGGGGCCCGTCAGAGAGGAGGACAAGGGGCTCCGTCAGAGAGGAGGACATGGGGCCCGTCAGAGAGGTGGACATGGGCCCCATCAGAGAGGAGGACAAGGGGCCCGTCAGAGAGGAGGACATGGGCCCGGTCAGAGAGGAGGGACATGGGCCCCGCAGAGAGGAGGACAAGGGGCCCGTTAGAGAGGTGGGCATGGGCCCCCATCAGAGAGGAGGACAAGGGGCCCGTCATGGAGGAGGACATGGGCCCCGTAAGAGAGGAGGACAGGGGTCCCGTCAGAGAGTTGGACATGAGCCCCATCAGAGAGGAGGACAAGGGGCCCGTCAGAGAGGAGGACAAGGGGCTCCGTCAGAGAGGAGGACATGGGGCCCGTCAGAGAGGTGGACATGGCCCCATCAGAGAGGAGGACAAGGGGCCCGTCAGAGAGGAGGACATGGGGCCCGTCAGAGAGGTGGACATGGGCCCCGTCGAGAGGTGGACAATGGGCCCCGTCAGAGAGGAAGACAAGGGGCCCGTCAGAGAGGAGGACAAGGGGCTCCGTCAGAGAGGAGGACAAGGGGCCCGTCAGAGAGGAGGACATGGGGCCCGTCAGAGAGGTGGACATGGGCCCCCATCAGAGAGGAGGACAAGGGGCCCGTCAGAGAGGAGGACATGGGGCCCGTCAGAGAGGTGGACATGGGCCCCGTCGAGAGGTGGACAATGGGCCCCGTCAGAGAGGAAGACAAGGGGCTCGTCAGAGAGGTGGGCATGTGCTCCGTCAGAGAGGAGGACATGGGCCCCATCAGAGAGGAGGACAAGGGTCCCGTCAGAGAGGAGGACATGGGGCCCGTCAGAGAGGTGGACATGGGCCCCGTCAGAGAGGAGGACAAGGGGCCCGTCAGAGAGGAGGACATGGGCCCCATCAGAGAGGAGGACATGTGTCCCGTCAGAGAGGTGGACAAGGGCCCCATCAGAGAGGAGGACAAGGGGCCCGTCAGAGAGGAGGACAGGGGCCCCGTCAGAGAGGAGGACATGGGGCCCGTCAGAGAGGAGGACATGGGCCCCGTATGAGAGAAGGACAAGGGGCCCGTCAGAGAGGTGGACATGGGCCCCGTCAGAGAGTGTCTGGGTAATGGTGTAACTGGCCTAGATTCTCCCAGAGTGTCTGGGTCATGGTTTAACTGGATGAGATTCTCCCAGAGTGTCTGGGTCATGGTGTAACTGGATGAGATTCTCCCAGAGTGTCTGGGACATGGTGTACAGTGGGGAAAAAAAGTATTTAGTCAGCTACCAATTGTGCAAGTTCTCCCACTTAAAAAGATGAGAGAGGCCTGTAATTTTCATCATAGGTACACGTCAACTGTGACAGACAAATTGAGGGAAAAAAATCCAGAAAATCACATTGTAGGATTTTTAATGAATTTATTTGCAAATTATGGTGGAAAATAAGTATTTGGTCACCTACAAACAAGCAAGATTTCTGGCTCTCACAGACCTGTAACTTCTTCTTTAAGAGGCTCCTCTGTCCTCCACTCGTTACCTGTATTAATGGAACCTGTTTGAACTTGTTATCAGTATAAAAGACACCTGTCCACAACCTCAAACAGTCACACTCCAAACTCCACTATGGCCAAGACCAAAGAGCTGTCAAAGGACACCAGAAACAAAATTGTAGACCTGTACCAGGCTGGGAAGACTGAATCTGCAATAGGTAAGCAGCTTGGTTTGAAGAAATCAACTGTGGGAGCAATTATTAGGAAATGGAAGACATACAAGACCACTGATAATCTCCCTCGATCTGGGGCTCCACGCAAGATCTCACCCCGTGGGGTCAAAATGATCAGAAGAACGGTGAGCAAAAATCCCATAACCACACGGGGGGACCTGGTGAATGACCTGCAGAGAGCTGGGACCAAAGTAACAAAGCCTACCATCAGTAACACACTACGCCGCCAGGGACTCAAATCCTGCAGTGCGAGACCTGTCCCCCCTGCTTAAGCCAGTACATGTCAGGCCCGTCTGAAGTTTGCTAGAGTGCATTTGGATGATCCAGAAGAGGATTGGGAGAATGTCACATGGTCAGATGAAACCAAAATAGAACTTTTTGGTAAAAACTCAACTCGTCGTGTTTGGAGGACAAAGAATGCTGAGTTGCATCCAAAGAACACCATACCTACTGTGAAGCATGGGGGTGGAAACATCATGCTTTGGGGCTGTTTTTTCTGCAAAGGGACCAGGACGACTGATCCGTGTAAAGGAAAGAATGAATGGGGCCATGTATCGTGAGATTTTGAGTGAAAACCTCCTTCCATCAGCAAGGGCATTGAAGATGAAATGTGGCTGGGTCTTTCAGCATGACAATGATCCCAAACACACCGCCCGGGCAACGAAGGAGTGGCTTCGTAAGAAGCATTTCAAGGTCCTGGAGTGGCCTAGCCAGTCTCCAGATCTCAACCCCATAGAAAATCTTTGGAGGGAGTTGAAAGTCTGTGTTGCCTAGCAACAGCCCCAAAACATCACTGCTCTAGAGGATATCTGCATGGAGGAATGGGCCAAAATACCAGCAACAGTGTGTGAAAACCTTGTGAAGACTTACAGAAAACGTTTGACCTGTGTCATTGCCAACAAAGGGTATATAACAAAGTATTGAGAAACTTTTGTTATTGACCAAATATTTATTTTCCACCATAATTTGCAAATAAATTCATAAAAAATCCTACAATGTGATTTTCAGGATTTTTTTTTCTCAATTTGTCTGTCATAGTTGACGTGTACCTATGATGAAAATTACAGGCCTCTCTCATCTTTTTAAGTGGGAGAACTTGCACAATTGGTGGCTGACTAAATACTTTTTTCCTCCACTGTAACTGGCTGAGATTCTCCCAGAGTGTCTGGGACATGGTGTAACTGGCTGAGATTCTCCCAGAGTGTCTGGGTAATGGTGTAACTGGCTGACAGGATGATGCAGTACTGTACATGTAGGCCTGATGTGTAATATTGTTCTCTGGCCAGCAGAGGGAAATATTTCATTTTTCATCTTTCATACTCCCACCAATCTGCAGTGAAGAAAGTACAGGTAAAATTTCCCCGAGGTACAGATCTAGGATCAGCTTCTCCTCCCCCAATCCTAACCTTTTCCATTAGTGGGGGAAATGCAAAACTAACCCAAGATCAGCGTGTAGGGAAAACTTCACCCTATATTCAATGGTACCCTGTTCCCTATATAGTGCACTCACTACTATTGACCAGGGCCCACGGGGCTATACACTATACAGCTAAATGCTAATAGGACACTATACAGCTAAATGCTAATAGGACACTATACAGCTAAATGCTAATAGGACACTATACAGCTAAATGCTAATAGGTCACTATACAGCTAAATGGAGGAACTAATGTCATTGGTATAATTGAACATTTATGTCCCACAACATCTAATGTGTGTGTGTGTGTGTGTGTGTGTGTGTGTGTGTGTGTGTGTGTGTGTGTGTGTTAATGCTGAGAAATTTGTACTTTTTTAAGTCTGTTCGGTTTCTGTTCGATTACAAAAAAAAACGGTTTTCAATTGATAATAAAAAAACATGAAATGCATTATCAAATAATTGCATTACAATGGTTTTAGAGCTTTTAAGGGAAATTTCAAAGCAAAAAACAGTGAACGTTAAATTGCCAAAAAAAAAGGAAATGACTATGAAACAATCAAATATTTCAGTTGTGTACAGTGTCTTGCGAAACTATTAACCCTTGGAATTTTTCTTATTTTGTTGCTGTCACGATCGTCTTGAAAAGAAGCGGGCCAAGGCGCAGCGTGAGATGCGTACATATTTATTTTATTGTACACCACAGCGAACAAAACAACAAACGAAACGTGAAGTCGCTTCGATACAAACACAAATCAAAAGGAACAAGAAACCACACGAAACGAATGCCTTACAGCTACCTAGGTATGGCTCCCAATCAGAGACAACGAGCAACAGCCGTCTCTGATTGGGAGCCACCTGGCCAACATAGAAACACAAAACTAGAACCCTAACACCCTGGCTCAACATACGAGAGTCCCCAGAGCCAGGGCGTGACAGCACCCCCAAAAGCGCGGACTCCGGCCGCGCCAACCAAACACAACAGGAGGGACCGGGTGGGCACTCCGCCTCGGCGGTGGATCCGGCTCCGGCATGACTCCCACTCCCTCTCTAACCCCCAAAGCGCCCCTGATCCGGTCTGGCCCTGCTGTCCGGAGCTGGACTGAACACTGGTGGAGCGGAATGCTCTAGCTCCGGAGTGGAGCAGCTGACCGGTGCCGACCAGGCACCAGTGGAACAGGCACGGGCTGTGCCGGACTGACGACGCACACCACAGGCTTGGTGCGGGGAGCAGGGACGGGCGGACCGGGCTGACGACGCGCACCATTGGCTTGGTGCGGGAGCAGGGACGGGCGAACCGGGCGATGAAGCGCACCACTTGCTTGGTGCGGGGAGCAGGAACAAGCCGGACCGGGCTGACAACGCACACCATTGACTTGGTCCGGGGAGCAGGGGCGGGCCGAACCGGGTTGACGAGCGCACCATTGGCTTGGTGCGGGGAGCAGGGACGGGCCGAACCGGGCTGATGAAGCGCACCACTTGCTTGGTGCGGGGCGCAGGAACAGGCCGGACCGGGCTGACGACGCGCACCATTGGCTTGGTGCGGGGAGCAGGGACGGGCCGAACCGGGCTGATGAAGCGCACCACTTGCTTGGTGCGGGGAGCAGGAACAGGCCGGACCGGGCTGACGAAGCGCACCATAGGCTTGGTGCGGGGAGCAGGAACAGGCCGAACCGGGCTGGCGACGCGCACCACAGGCTTGGCGCGAGGGACAGGAACAGGCCGGACCACGCTGGCGACGCGCACCACAGGCTCGGTGCGAGAGGCAGGAACAGGCCGGACCGTACTGGGAACACACGCCACTGGCCCTAAGCGGGGATCAGGAACGGGCCGGACCGGACTGGCAACACACCCCAGTACCTCTCGCCGTGCCTCTACATACTCCTTCCCCCTGGTGTCCAGTAACTCCCTTAACCTGGCGGCCTCCTCTGCCAACCCTCTGAACCACTCTATCCCGTACTCCTGCTGCCCCGTCATCCACGGCGTGAGCCCCCCCCTAAAAATTTTCTGGGCTTGTCTCTCCCCCGTGGACCAGGCCTCCATGGTTCTCGTCCAATTCTCTCTCCACTTCTCGTAATTCCAACCTTTCTCCTCATCACGCTGCTTGACCCAGTCGGGGTGGTTTCTTCTGTCACGATCGTCTTGAAAAGAAGCGGGCCAAGGCGCAGCGTGAGATGCGTACATATTTATTTTATTGTACACCACAGCGAACAAAACAACAAACGAAACGTGAAGTCCTTCGATACAAAGACAAATCAAAAGGAACAAGAAACCACACGAAACGAATGCCTTACAGCTACCTAAGTATGGCTCCCAATCAGAGACAACGAGCAACAGCCGTCTCTGATTGGGAGCCACCCTGGCCAACATAGAAACACAAATCTAGAACCTAACACCCTGGCTCAACATACGAGAGTCCCCAGAGCCAGGGCGTGACAGTTGCCTTACAACCTGGAATTAAAATTGATTTTTTCGGGTTTGTAACATTTCATTTCCACAACATGCCTACCACTTTGAAGATGTAAAAACATTTTTTATTGTGAAACAAACAAGAAATTTGCCCATTCTTCAAGGCAAAACTGCTCCAGCTCCTTCAAGTTGGATGGGTTCCACTGGTGTACAGCAATCTTTAAGTCATACCACAGATTCTCAATTGGATTGAGGTCTGGGCTTTGACTAGGCCATTCCAAGACATTTCAATGTTTCTCCTTAAACCACTTCAGTGTTGCTTTAGCACTATGCTTAGGGTCATTGTCCAGCTGGAAGGTGAACCTCCATCCCAGTCTCAAATCTCTGGAAGACTGAAACAGGTTTCCCTCAAGAATTTCCCTGTATTTAGCGCCATCCATTACTCCTTCAATTGTGACCAGTTTCCCAGTCCCTGCCGATGAAAAACATCCCCACAGCATGATATTGCCACCACCATGCTTCAATGTGGTGATGGTGTTCTCGGGGTGATGAGAGGTGTTGCGTTTGCGCCAGACATAGCATTTTCCTTGATGGCCAAAAAGTTCAATTTTAGTCTCATCTGACCAGAGTACCTTCTTCCATATGTTTGGGGAGTCTCCCACATGCCTTTGGCGAAAACGAAACGTGGTTGCTTATTTTTTTCTTTAAGCAATGGCTTTTTCTGGCCACTCTTCCATAAAGCCCAGCTCTGTGGAGTGTATGGCTTAAAGTGGTCCTATGGACAGAGACTTCAATCTCCGCTGTGGAGCTTTGCAGCTCCTTCAGGGTTATCTTTGGTATCTTTGACAACTTTATGTAGACCCTAAAAGTTTGTGGGCACCTTTTGTCACCATTATAGTGCATGTAATGTATTGTTTAGATTAATTAATAATAATAATAATTATTATTATTATGTTTATTGTGTTGTGGTGTCGCTAGCATGCATCCCCCCCCAAAAAATTGTTGTTTGCCCCACCAAGATTGGGGCGGCAGGTAGCTTAGTGGTTAAGAGCGTTGTGCCAGTAACCGAAAGGTCGCTGGTTCTAATCCCCGAGCCGACTAGGTGAAAAATCTGTCGATGTGCCCTTGAGCAAGGCACTTAACCCTAATTGCTCGGTAAGTCGCTCTGGATAAGAGCGTCTGCTAAATGACTAAAATGTAAATGTAATGGAAATGTAAGATTGACATGCTAAAATCACCACTGCAAATGAGCCATCAATTTGATTAACCACCTAACAAGCGACCACCACTCCTACCACTACAAAGACCTGAAATGCCAAGAGATAAACATAGAGAAAAGTCCCTTCTTCCAGCTTGTCCTGAAGCTAAGTTCACAAACCACTACTAACCCAACAATGCCTCAAGACAGCCCTCAGACAATCTGTCCCAAACAAATCTGGCCCAAACAAACATAAAATTATACTGGAAAACATTACAAAACCTGGGGTGTGTAGAAATATTAGCTAAACCTAGGGTATGGCTAAATGGGGTGTATAGAAATACAGCTAAACCTAGGGTATGGCTAAATGGGGTGTGTAGAAATACAGCTAATCCTAGTGTATGGCTAAATGGGGTGTGTAGAAATACAGCTAAACCTAGGGTATGGCTAAATGGGGTGTGTAGAAATACAGCTAAACCTAGGGTATGGCTAAATGGGGTGTGTAGAAATACAGCTAAACCTAGTGTATGGCTAAATGGGGTGTGTAGAAATACAAATAAACCTAGGGTATGGCTAAATGGGGTGTGTAGAAATACAAATAAACCTAGGGTATGGCTAAATGGGGTGTGTAGAAATCCCCCCACCAGTTGAAGCTCATTTACTGTACCTAAAAACTCTCAAATACTATTTGGAGAACAGCAGAAACTAACAAAATGCCCCCAGACATTAATTATCACTGCAATGTTAGGTTTATATTAGGTTTAAAGGTCTGTGGAATGGAGTGTACAATGTACTACTCAATTTCAGTTTTTTTTGTATGGGCTGCATCTCAATCTACTTCATCCGCCTGTATGTCTGCCTTCCGCATCCCGAAAATCACCATAGGTAGAGAGAAGACAGGCTATGTGCCACACTGCCCACAAAATGAGGTGGAAACTGAGCTGCACTTCCTAACCTCCTGCCAAATGTACGATGATGTGAGAGAGACATATTTCCCTCAGATTACAAGGACCCCCAAATAATTTGAAAACAAATATAATATTGATAAGCTCCCGTATCTGTTAGGTGAAATACAGCAGTGTGCAATCATGGCAGCAAAATGTGTGACCTGTTGTGATAAGAATAGGGTAACCAGTGGAGAACAAACACCACAGTAAATAAAACCTAGGCCTAGATTTATCAGTTTATTTCATTTCCCTTGCCATTTGTACTTCTACTTTTTGCACAAGCTCACACTCTCCTACACACACCAGCCGGCTGAGAGGGCCCTAGTGGAGCCACCTGGCTGAGAGGGCCCTAGTGGAGCCACCTGGCTGAGAGGACCCTAGTGGAGCCAACTGGCTGAGAGGGCCCTAGTGGAGCCACCTGGCTGAGAGGACCCTAGTGGAGCCAACTGGCTGAGAGGGCCCTAGTGGAGCCACCTGGCTGAGAGGGCCCTAGTGGAGCCAGCTGGCTGAGAGGACCCTAGTGGAGCCAGCTAGTTTATATTTCATTTACAGTGTATTGACCGACGGCCTATACAGGTCAGGACTGATACACTCATTATTTTTTTTATTTTTTTTATATAGTTAAATTATTAACATTTCAAATGACTTTCTCTTTTGAAACTTTTGTGTGTTTAAAGTTTACTGTTTGTGATTGTTTATTTCACTTGCTTTGTCAATGTTAACATATGTTTCCCATGTCAATGAAACCCCTTTGAATTGAACTGAGAGAGAGAGTGAGAGAGAGAGAGAGAGAGGGAGGGGCAAAAGAGAGGAGAAATGAACATCAACATCACCTTCCATGATGTGATAGAGAAGATAGGCTTAAAGTTGGTGTGGTGCAACAACACACGTGATGTGATGGGGAAGATAGGCTTATAGTTGGTATGATGCAATAACACCCATGTGTACACACATTCCCCTTCCGTGGAAAGGTGAACCTCTCTTTGCAGATGAGTTTATATATAATTTAATACCTTTGCTTTTGTCTGTTTTTGAAATCATTCATTTCATAGGTCAGAGGTCAAGCTGAGCCGTCAAGCTAAGCCGTACCAGAGTGGAAGAGCGGAAAAGGTTACTGGTTGTGATGACATAACTGGTGAGAAGTCAGTAATGAAAAGATATTCAGCTGACTGCGTGTTAGTCTGTCAGCCCTATCTCTTTTGACATCTCCCTCTCTCTACTCCTCTTCTCTCTCACTCTCCATCTCCCCTCCCCTCCTCCTCTGTCCCATAGCCACAGGAAGTAGTTTGGCGGTGTAGAAATACAGCTAAACCTAGGGTATGGCTAAATGGGGTTTGTAGAAATACAGCTAAACCTAGGGTATGGCTAAATGGGGTGTGCAGAAATACAACTAAACCTAGGGTATGGCTAAATGGGGTGTGAAGAAATACAACTAAACCTAGGGTATGGCTAAATGGGGTGTGTTGAAATACAGCTAAACCTAGTGTATGGCTAAATGGGGTGTGTAGAAATACAGCTAAACCTAGGGTATTGCTAAATGGGGTGTGTAGAAATACAACTAAACCTAGTGTATGGCAAAAGGGGGTCTCTATCTCCCCCCCCCCCCCCCCCCCCCCCCCCCCCCCCCCCCCCCCCCCCCCCGCTCTCCTCCGCCCCCCACCCATCCTCTCTCCTCCGCCCCATCTCTCTCTGCTCATCTCTCGCAGCCCTTTGACATCTCCCTCTCTATCTCCCCTCCCGTCCTCTGTCCCCTCTTCTCTCTCTCCACTACCCTCCCCTCCTCTCACTCTCTCTCTCTCTCTCTCTCTCTCTCTTCCTGACATATAGCATCAGGCTTGTTGAGCTTGACTCAGTTGACGTGGTAACAGACCTCTAGCTACCCCCTTCCCCTTGCTCGATTGAACCTTTAATAAACCTTTATTTAACTAGGCAAGTCAGTTAAGAACAAATTCACATTTACAATATGCCTACCCAGGCCAATCCCTCCCCTAACCCGGACGATGCTGGGCCAATTGTGCGCCGCTCTATGGGACTCCCAATCCCGGCCGGTTGTGATATAGCCTGGGATCGAACCCGGGTGTGCACTGACGCCTCTAGCACTACGATGCAGTGCCTATGATCACTGCGCCTCTCGGGAGGCCATAGAAACATAAGACAAATATTAAATAGATACATCATATATACTCTCATTCATTTCCATAGGGACAGATACAATTAATCATTGACACACTGAATATACAACATCACATACACCATCACACCTTAAATGACATTAGTGCCTGTCCCCAGATGGACAGTTATTGTCACGCCCTGGCTCTGGGGACTCTTTAATGTTGAGCCAGGGTGTGTAGGTTTCATTGTTTAGTTTTCTATGTTTGTGTTCTAGATCGTTTAGATCTATGTTGTAGGTGGTTCCCAATCAGAGGCAGCTGTAGCTTGTTGTCTCTGATTGGGGACCATACTTTGGCAGCCTGTTTTGCACTGTTATTTTGTGGGATCTTGTTCCGTTTGGTTTGTGTTATGACCTAGGACTTCACGTATCGTTTGGTTTATTGTTTTGGTTCGTGTGTGTACTAAATAAAGTATGTACGCCTATCACGCTGCGCCTTGGTCCGCTTCCGTCAACGATCGTGACAGTTATGCTACAGTAAATTACATTTACTGGTGATTACATCATTGTCCTGCTTTAAGACAGATTTTTACTGTCTGCATCCAGTTGCATGTTATTTACTAACTCTGCAAATGATCATATATCTTACAATATCAAAACATATGCTCCAGAACAGGATCATCAATATCACTGCCGGTATCATATCTGTCTCTAACTGGGGCTCCACTGAGCTATACAAGTCTACTGTCATGAAGAGTGGACTGAAGAGTGGAAAATACTGCTAGGCTATATGATTTCTATCTCATTAGTTCCTTACTTCAATGATGTGAGCTAAACTTCTTAGCAACTTATCTTGGATCAGTGGTTGAGCCCAGCTAAACACAGCAAACTGATATGTCTTTCAGCAATGTTTCACATAGTGTGTTATATAATATCACCTCTAACTTTCTACTGCTTGAGTTCACCTCTTATAGAATATTGGCTTAATGTTCCTTAATGTTCCAGGCATTGAAAATACTTGAATCTTTCTTTTATATAGTTATCAAAATTCTCAGCCATTTGTACTTCTACTTTTTGCACAGACAGCTCACACTCTCCTACAAACACCAGCTGGCTGAGAGGGCCCTAGTGGAGCCACCTGGCTGAGAGGGCCCTAGTGGAGCCACCTGGCTGAGAGCACCCTAGTGGAGCCAGCTGGCTGAGAGGGCCTAGTGGAGCCACCTGGCTGAGAGGGCCCTAGTGGAGCCAGCTGGCTGAGAGGGCCTAGTGGAGCCAGCTGGCTGAGAGGACCCTAGTGGAGCCAGCTAGTTTATATTTCATTTACAGTGTATTGACCGACGGCCTATACAGGTCAGGACTGATACACTCATTTTTATTTTTTGTTTTTTTTATATAGTTAAATGATTAACAATTCAAATGACTTTCTCTTTTGAAACTTTTGTGTGTTTAAAGTTTACTGTTTGTGATTGTTTATTTCACTTGCTTTGTCAATGTTAACATATGCTTCCCATGTCAATGAAACCCCTTTGAATTGAACTGAGAGAGAGAGAGGGAGATGGGGAGGGGCAAAAGAGAGGAGAAATGAACATCAACATGACCTTTCATGATGTGATGGAGAAGATAGGCTTATAGTTGGTATGGTGCAACAACACACGTGATGTGATGGGGAAGATAGGCTTATCGTTGGTATGACGCAACAACACCCATGTGTACACACATTCCCCTTCCGTGGAAAGGTGAACCTCTCTTTGCAGATGAGTTTATATATAATTTAATATGCTTTTGTCTGTTTTTGAAATCATTAATTTCATAGGTCAGAGGTCAAGCTGAGCCGTACCAGGAGTGGAAGAGTGGAAAAGGTTACTGGTTGTGATGACATAACTGGTGAGAAGTCAGTTATGAAAAGATATTCAGTTGACTGCGTGTTAGTCTGTCAGCCCTATCTCTTTTGACATCTCCCTCTCTCTACTCCTCTTCTCTCTCACTCTCCATCTCCCCTCCTCCTCTGTCCAATAGCCGCAGGAAGTAGTTTGGGGGTGTAGAAATACAGCTAAACCTAGGGTATGGCCAAATGGGGTGTGGTGTATTAACATTATGACTGTTTTGGAGGAACAATGAATGTTGTTTATGTTAGTATCAAAAGGGAATGTTTTAGGGTGACGCCCTAGGGGAGACTGGTGTTTGGCCAGAAGAGGAAGCATCATTGTTTATAAATAGGGGTGGAAAACGAAGGAGAGAGCAGAACGAGCAGCCATTCTGAGGCGTCGCTCTCCGGGTGTCATGTCACCTGTCATTTATGCTGTAACCTCGTGATTTTAATAAAAGCCTCTAACACGATGCAGCATAGACGGACTCTTTGTTGACAGCAATAATGGCCACCATTCACCCGATACGACATAATGGCGCCCAACGTGGGGCTGGGTTTGCGTCTCTGCTTTGTTTCAGTCAACCGCCAGGCTAACTCGCTTTGAAGCATGGCCAAAAAGGGTGAGTTTTTCTTACCGCTTCGGAGTTTGTTGGATTGGATACGACTTGTGTACACTGGAGAGATGTACCATTGCGACCTTGCCTCGGGTGGCGTTATTGTGGTCGACTAGAGTCTGCTATAATTTATTCCATTGGAACCGGCAGATAATTGGAAGTTTTTAGAGCATTAAACGGTAGGATTTAAGTATTGAAGTGTACGATTAAGGCAGATATGCGCATTCTTTAGGGCACTGTACCGCTTTAAGACCTCCAGGGGGGGGGCATTTTAGATGTTGGGCCGGCAAATCCGTTTGCACAATAGAATGGGTGGACGGTGGGTTTTTTTTTTTTAAAGAGAGCTCGGATTAATGAGGTTTATCTGATTGTGATTATGATTTGACTTTCGTCCCACGGGATGTCTGATTGGGTCTAATTTCTCGGTGTAATGGTCATTAGTCCCGGTAGCAAAAACGGTAGGATAAATATGTTTAAAATTGATAGGGCAGTGCAGGGTATGTCTCTGTGTAGTAGGCCGCAGTTAGCTAGAGGCTAAGGCTAATGTTAATGCTAAATGGGAGTGTGTTTCATGCTACATGGTACATCGTGGCTAAGGCTAATGCTAAATGCTAAATCTGTTTTGTGTCACAGTGTACCTAAGGCTAATTCTAAATGCTAATGCTAATTGTGTGGTGTGCTACATGCTAATGTATCCTTAGAGACTCCATTGCGATGGATTAAAGTCTCTTAAATTTGTCTCTGTGTGTGTGAGTCAGGTTATATGTTTTGTGAGCGCTGTTAAATGTTGTTTGACTATAAGGGGGAAACGGGAGTTACAGCTGGACTGTTAACCGTCTATTTGGGATTGGGGAGAGTCCACGGTGAAAAAGTATTTTTGAATGGATGTGCGCATGCGCTTGATTTTACGGGGCTAAAACTACAACATAGGTGTGCTAAGCCTACAAACCAAAATGGTGGGTTAAGGTCATAGGTCCCATTTGGCGGTTACCCTGCAAGGGGGAAATGGACACAGACAAAAGAGGAGAGATTTTAACACGAGTATTTTAGTTTCAACGGCTGTTTGTTAAAGATGAAACTTGTTTGTGACCTATTGAATTTATACATTAAATATATGTTTTGGCGAAGTATAATGAATTGAATTAAATAATTAAAAGACGAATTAAAATTAAATAAAAATGTTTTTGAGTGATCTATTTAGTTCTGATTTTAGTCTTAGAGTGAATAATGGGTGAACGAAGGAATATTGAATATGGTTGAAATAACTCAGGGATTGCATTAACTACTAAAATGTGATTCTGTGTCTCTGTTTTTCTGTCATATGAGTGGACAATAATGATACGACAGGAGAGAGGAAGGGCTGACGTGACATCACGTGACGAGGCAGACGATCGGATCAGATATCAGGCTAGTTCACAAAAATCATCCCTTACAAAATATTTGATGACAATTTCACATAGGCTTGGCAAATGATTCATTAAAAAATTGCATTTTGGATGCTCTGTGTATCACTTGGGTTTGATGGGAGTTGTGTTGGGAATCAAGGATTGACATTATTCTGTAAATTTAAGATAATTACATGCTGATAGAGCAAGGGGTTATGGGAATTGGAGTATTGAAGGGTTAGAGGCTTTGTTTTTGGGATTGCTTTGAAGTTGACTAACTTACTTGCATTTGATGGGTTGTGGTAAGATAGCCACCACTAATTGATAAATTGGTGACATAGGATAGGGGAAAAAATTGGTTTTAAATTATTCATAATTTTTAATTGGTTTTTTAATTGGTTTTTTATTTTTAATTAAATGGTTTTTGAATAAAACATTTAATTGAATTTTTTTAATATTCATATTTTGGGTGATTTATTTAAAAAAATATATATATATATATATATATATATATATATATATATATATATATATATATATATATACTAATAAATAGGGGGAAGCCTTAGGCTATACAGTCTAAAATAAGCTAATTCATAATAAAGGAATATAAAAGGGTTGTTATAATGGGGAGAAAGGACAGCAAGGCTAGATGAAGGTGATTACACCGATTGATATAGGGAAAAATAGTAATCCTTTAACTAAAGTAGTGTTAGAAAGTAGTGTTAGAAAAACTAATGGCAGAAGTTAGTACACCTTTCTCACATACGGATTCAGCAAAAAGTAGAGCTTAGGGATGTTTATCCTCAGCTTCCAGGGATCATCCAGGAGGGTGATTGTTGCATCAGAGATGAAGATGAATAATAGATAGAGGACAAGCAGAAACGACGATGAAGATGGATCAAAACTCCAGAAGGAAGGAAATGAGATGTATGGAAGAGAAGAGTGAGGTTAAAGAGGATGATGAAGATGAGTGATGATGAAGAGGTCATGCATGGGTGGATATGACTCTGTGATCAGAAGGAAGTTGGCAAGAGAGGAAAGAAGAAGGATACACGAGATTTGATCTCGGATGGAAGTTGAAGATGAAGAAAGCGATGAAGATTTGGAGATTAAGGGTGCTTTATGTTCAAGAGGATTTTATCCTACAATGACTAGCAAAGAAGAAATGGAGATATAGACCGATGCTTATCATGCCTGGATAAAGCAAATAGTTTAGAAGTAACACAGCTGAAGATACAGAAGAGGAGAAACTGCTGAGAAAAGGATCCCAAGAATTGGAGAAGAAGAAAGAACAGGACGAAGAAACTCTGAAAACTCAATCATACAACGGGTGGAGAAGATAAGTTTTGGTTATGAAGAATCAGAGTGAACCAAATCAACAATCACTGTTACAGCTTCAACTGAACAATATCAAATGCAATTGTACCAGCCAAGGGGGGTGTTAGCTGATAGCAACGATTAGAGAAGAAGACAAAATAGCTAACTATTGAAGTGAAACAACCGACCATTAGAAGTGATAGTGAATAGGGGAAAACTTATCTGGGTTCAGCCTAAAGAGGTTAAACATCTCACTAATTGATAACTAATTAGGATAGGGATTTGAGGTAGTAAAACAGTTAATTACTCTTAAGGTACTAATATTAGAAGATACGGTTATTGCAGTGTTGGGAAGAGATGCATTGTTTAAATTGAATTGTACAATAAGATGTACACTAGACGACTGTCTATTAGACAATCTGTCTGAAAAGTTAAAAGGGGTGACTGTTTATTCTGGGTGACATTCTTACACTAAGAGATTTCAGGCTAGGCTAAAAGGTGTTTAGTTTTCCAAGTCTGTGTGTAAAGAAGTCAAAGGCAGGTGGGGAACTTTCCCAATCACATATTCTAAAAATTTGGTGGTAAAGGGATTTTGTGAATAAATCAGGGGAAAAGGTTGTAAATGTTATGAGAGAAAAGATTAGATTAAAATAAGTTAGGAGTAGATTAGGGTTGAAGGAACTCTGAGACAGTAAGCTAAGTTTCAAAGTTAGTAGTAAGACAGAGAGAGAAGTGGTGAATGACATTTTTAGAAGTTTAGTGGGAAGATATGGTAGGAGTGTAGATCTGTTAGGAGCAGATGCATTGAGAAAGTATGTGTTGCTGAATGATAAGAGAAGATTGAGGGTGATTGAGTATCTATATTTACAGTTTCCAGCAGGAAGATCAAGGTAATTATAGGTGTATTTGTTATAATCACAAGTTTGAAAGTTTAGAGGTAGGACTGAGAGTGGGAAAAAGTGACACTAGTGGTGATAGATGGAAGTACAAGTAAAGAGTTCAAAGTCTTAGGGGAAAACTGGGGAAATTAGAAGTGACAACAATAAGGACATCAACACGTGAGTCTAGTAAAACAACAGTGAGAAGCAATTTAACTCTTTCAACATTGATAGTTATTAAAGTCATAAATATATCGCATTTGATTATAAGGGAACCAATAGCTCCAGCACCAAGGTTAGGGGAAATGATACTTATTAGGTTTAGGATGGGGACGTTCCTCCCATATGGAGAGATAATTATGGAGAATAAATATTGTTATCAGGACCAGGAGTAGAAGCTGTTGCACCTAGTCAAAGAGGGATAGGTTGTACAACGATATGAAGTGGAAGAGGTTAGGAGTGACTGTTCACTTATTTGGCGTAATGTTACAGAGAAAGGTCAGGGAGAATATATGTGTACTTATCTAGGGCAAGCATTAGAAGTTGTTCCGGTTAAGAATTATTGGTTAAAAGGCTATGTAATTCGTAAAGTGACGCTTATGATGGAAGATTTCAAATCTGTTGAAGTTTCACAGTCACCAAGGGAGTTCAGGAAGAATATGTTACAGTAGTCACTCCAACAGTGAATAATACACAGAGGATAATGGGAACTTTTGCACTAGAAGTAATTAGGGTTGATACAGCAATTAAGTCAACTACTTTAATGGTAACTTTGGAAGGGATTAATGATACGATGGCAATAGCAAATGTAGGGAGTATGACATCGACAACAACTTTTCTGAAATTAAATGGGGAATTTTAGACTCATGGGTTATGTTACGGATGGAGAGTGCTGTCAATTATAGTACGAATAGGGTTAAAATAGGAGAACAGATAGCCAAGAGAGAATATAGATCCATCATGGAGGACAGGATGAGGTCTTTGATTTTAATGACAGACAAGGAGAGGTATCTGATCAGTACCGCTCGTTCTTCTGTTGTGGAAATTAGAGATAGATTAACTCATTCTGTAAGATCAGTGAGGAATCTTGAGGGTCCATGTCTGTTGAGAATTCCAGCACCAAACATGTTAGACGGTCGCGCAGCCTCTATCAGGTATGGGTCAGTCTTATGCTTTGTCATGACTGTGGTATCAGCAACAGTCATTGACAGATAAAATAATGTCGTTGTCAGAACAGTGGTTTAAGCCTCAGGTTTAAGTGTTCTTGGTTAAAATGAATTACCCTATGGGAATTGTTAAATGGGAAAGGAAAATCAGGTAACAACGGAACCCTGAAGTATTCAGGTGAAACATTGAGGGCTAAAAGTTGTTTTTGTTCTAATAAAACATATGAGGTAAAGGGTATGTTTATGGGAATATCAGATTGTGATGATTATATGATGGCTTTGGATAAGCATGACCTTAAGGGTAGTAATTAGAAATATAAAGGTTACTTTTTAATATACCAGGTAGTAAGAAGAGCAGGACTTTGATGGTTAAACGATTAGCTTTTGACTGACAATGTGACTATTGGGAATTTTAGAGATATTTGGTGGGTTTGTGATGATAAAACGTATATATTCTTACCCTATGGATGGATAGGATGTTGTTAATGTCAACGTTGAAGCTTCCATATGAGGCTTTTACCTATTAGAAAGAGGAGTAGCACCGAACACAGATCAATCTGAAACTAGAGTTCAAAATAGGATGAAAAGGGACATGTCATAGACTTCAAGCCTATCATTGAAGGATAAGTCTAAGGGAGAAGGGGGGACTTTATTCATGGTATGGTGTAACATTTGGGAAGATCATATTGATAAATATTAGTTATACTTTGAGTCCAGATAGTTCAGATAATATCACTGGGGTTATAGATGCATTGAAGGAAATAAGGGATGCATTTGGAAGACTTGGTTGCAAGATCAGTTAGGCCAGTAGGGGCAGTGATGGGTTACATTTTAATGGCAGCTTTGATAGCACTGTGAATTTGTTACTTACCTTTTGAGAAAGTTATGATATTGAGATAGGTTGAGAGTGATGCCTGGAGACAACACTCAGATGCCGGTGTTGACTGTTCCTGATCTGGAGGAAGATGGATGGACTACTGATGGATAAATATCATTTTTTTATGAGTTCATTATTTTTCAATTTTTTCCAATATTAGGGTGATTTGTAGTATGATTTATGAATCAAAGGGGGGAATAGGTTTATGTGATTCATACATCATTTATATATCATTTTTAAATTCTTAGGTGAAATTGAGGTTTAATTTGAGAATGTTGTTTTGCAAAAGATACTGTTTGGTCGTTTCTTTTCTTTTCTTCCAGAAGCATTTGGGAGAACATGTGGAGATTGAAATACTCAAACAAAGACAATATGAAGGGACAATATGACTGGAGGAGATGAAACAAGGAGGGTGTGGCCGATTCCATCATCAACAATCCATTGGAAGAGGAGACTACAGGGAGATGAAGTGTAGTGGACTACATTCCAGTGTTTGCAATGAAATATAGACATGTGTAATACATAATTGTGTCATATTCTTAGGGATTAATTTTTGTAGAATGATGGTTGATGTTATTGAATACATGTGAGGAACTTAGATGTTTTTGTTTATTTCGGTGAATGCTTAGGGACAGAAAGTCTAGGCAGGGAGAGTTCCACGGTACGGTCCAATGGGTTGACCAGCCTTAGAGTGGATGTTTTTGGATAGGATTTTGTTTGCAGGGGCTTACATGTGTATTTAATTGCATCATAGTTTCAAATGCATTTACATGGTTTATGAGGTTATCTGGAGTACCGAAGGTGGTTGCCTGGGGCAGAGGGACCGTGAGAGAATTTTACTGTCTTGATTGATGGATGGATATCTGAAAAGATGGCTGCCGGACAGTTTTTCGCTCTTACACTCCATAGAGATTTGTTCATATTTCATAGTAATGTATTCACACTTCATAAACAGTTATTTCATAGAAAGGTATTTACACTCTAGAGGAGAATGTTTTTGGTTTAATGTTAAAGATACTCAATAAGATAAATTGTTACTAGTCATAATCCTATTCTGTTTGTTTTCCAGACGTTTAGTTCGTCTCTCGAAGGGGGAATATCGATATCTGAAGATTATGCCTTTGTTAAATGTTTTTCATGAAGAAATGGAATGTTGTTTGTGTGTTAGTATCAAGAGGGAAGTTTTTGGGTGTGGACGTCACATACAACAGACCGGAAGTGTGTTGTAGACACGGGGATTGGACAGTAGAGGAGCCACTCACATCTTGGAAGTTATATATAAGGGGGAACAACGACGGAGGGGCAGAACAGAGCAGCCATTCTGAGGCGTCGCTCTCCCTGGTGTCATGTCACCTGTATTTATGCTTTAACCTGGCGATTTTAATAAAAGCCTCTAACACGATGCAGCATAGACGGACTTTTTGTTGACAGCAATAATGGCCACCATTCACCCGATACGACATAACAATATTCACCAAGCTAAGCTCAATTACCCATTGATCACGTTCTCTCTTCACAGGCTAAACACTAATTGAGTAAATGTTCACTTTGCAATCAGACCTTTGATATGGACAAAAAGACTAAATTTTCAAAACATTTAAAATATTCCATTGTCCCTGTCAGGTCCACACTGGGTAATGATCAATAGAAAAATAGGAAATGACTATGAAATCATCCAATATTTCAGTTGTGTATGTGTTCCCCATACTGTACTGTCTTTAGTCATCCTATTTAGCTAGCCTGTCTAAGTATACTGCACAACCGTCTGAACAAATCATTTTACTAGTTCTTCAGAGCAGATGAGGTCTACTTCTCTACCAACTGTCTCTCGTCCCTTCTTAGTTGTAAGTTGTGTACATTCTTCTGTCATGTGGTTCTGTGTGTATCTAACTCCAACGTAGCAGGTAAAAGTATCCACCCGTCCAGAGATCTGTGTATATAGTGACAAGACTCTCATGTCTATGCCCTAACAATGGGAGTCATGTCCTGTGTGAGCGATATTCAGACCACCTCCAGTTGCATTAAAAAGCTGTTATTGTGATATGAAGATGCAGAATGCTGCCTCTGACATTCTTCTGCTGCTCTGTCTGTCTGTCTGTCTGCCTGCCTGCCTGCCTGCCTGCCTGCCTGCCTGCCTGTCTGTCTGTCTGTCTGTCTGTCTGTCTGTCTGTCTGTCTGTCTGTCGGAGAGGTCACTAAGGGTCAAAGTGCTGAACCTCTGGGCTGAGCTGATGTTTGGTGTCACTGATGGAATCACTAATGATCAATAACCCCTTGACCACTGTGAAATAAAAAACTGGAGGGGAAATCACACAAGACTGACAGCCTGTGAGTTTATTAAAAGCATTCAGTGATTACATGGCAGTTTAGGAGAGCAACAGGTTTATCTGGAAAGGGGTGGGAATAACATAAAAACAAACATTATCTGAATTCACATCAACTATCCATCACTGAGTGTACAAAACATTAGAAACATCTTCCTAATATTGCTGTAATCTCTTAAACTTTTGCCCTCAGAACAGCCTCAATTTGTCAGGGCACGGACTTCACAAGGTGTCAAAACATTCCACAGGGAAGCTGGCCCATGTTGATCCAATGCTTCCCACAGTTATGTCAGAATGGCTGGATGTCCTGGGTGTGGGAGGACATTCTTGGATACACACGGCAATCTGCTTGAGCGTAAAATACCCAGCAGCGTTGCAGTTCTTGATACACTCAAACCGCTTGCCTGGCCCCAACTTCCATATCCTGTTCAAAGACACTTAAATCTGTTGTCTTGCCGATTCACCCTCTGAATGGAACAGATAACACAATCCATGTGTCAATTATCTCAAGCCTTAAAAAATCATTTTTAAACCTGTTCTCCTTCAGCTACACTGATTAAAGTGGATTTAAAATAAGTGACATCAACAATCGCTCATAGCTTTCTACCCAGATTCAAACTGGCTGCCCATGTCTGTAAAGAGCAGGTGTTCTTAATGTTTTGTATACTCAGTGTAGAATTAGCACTTGTCAACAATAACTTTAATGTCATTACATAATATACTATAATATTCATTTACGTTACTTATTGATTGATTGATTTGTACAATACCATCTATTGTATATCAGACTCCAATTAAGTACTATACTTTCTCTGTAACCCAGATCATAAGAGAATAACATCATTATCTCTATACCACCAACATCATAACAATAATCTACAATCCTAATCAATATCATAACATTTATAATCAATAACATCATTATCTATATACTACTAACATCATAACAATAATCTACATCCTAATCAATATCATAACATTTATAATCAATAAACATCATTATCTATATACTACTAACATCATAACAATAATCTACATCCTAATTAATATCATAAACATTTATAATCAATAAACATCGCATAAGTAAAAATAACACAACAATCCCAAACAATAAACCAAAATGACTGAAAGAAAAGTTGATCCCTTGATTTAAGTATGAACAGATGATTATATAATAATACATGGACTAATAATGGAAACACTTCCAAGATAAAGAATCTAAGAGAAACACTAAATAAGATAAAGACATAAAGACAAAAGCTAAAAGCAGCAATACATTCTGGAACACAAAAACAGACGTACTGAGCTACTTTAAAAAATAATTAAATCCCCACGTTACCCAAAAAACCCCACGTGCTACCCAAAACCCCACGTTACCCAAACCCCAATGCACAAAAACCCCATGTTATCTAAACCCATGTTACCCGTAACCCCATTCCTTTGTTGCCCAATCCCCATGTTACCATAACCCTATGTAACCAAACCCCATGTAACCAAACCTCTATGCTACCCAAACCCCACGACCCAAACCTATGTTACCCAAAACCCTAATGTTACCCAAAACCCCATGTTACCCAAACCCCATACACCCCAATCCCCATGTTACCATAACCCCACGTAACCAAAACCCTATGTTACCCAAAACCGCATGTTACCCAAAACCCCATGTTACCCTAAACCCCATGTTACCCTAAACCCCATGTTACCCAAAACCCCATGTTACCCAAACCCCAAGTTACCCAAACCCCATGTTACCAAAATGCCATGTTCCCCTGGTAGCAAAAAACTAACTAAAAGGAATAATGGTGGATCAGCATGTAGGGTCAGCATCATTCTACTCCTACTCAGTCCCCTGGGCTGCTCTCTCCTCTCCCGGTCCAGCTTCAGCTCTGGAGCTCAGAGAGACCATCTCCATGGCATTGGTATTAACATAAAGATCCATGCTGCTCACCCTGTTCACTCTCTCTTCTGCCTCCCTGTGGTCTAGGAGGCACAGCACCAAGAGTCAGACATTTCAAACCTAAATCAAATGTATTTGTCCCAGATTTGCAGGTGTTATCGATACAGCAGCGAAATGCTTGTATTTCTAGCTCCAACAGTGCAGTAATACTCAGCAACAAAAATAAATAATCACATAATCCAGAAAACATTAAATTAATAACATCAGAATGAGGTGTCAGAGTCTGGAATATAAATATATATCATGTAAATATGTGTTCCTAATGTTTGTATACTCAGTGTATATATACATATAATGGTGTGTAAAAAAGACAGGTACAGTATGTGGATAGAAAAGTTGTACAGCAGTAGTTATATAGGATGAGCCATGACTAGAATAAAGGGTGGATATACAAAGCCGGAAAGTACCAGACCCCTTGGACTTGTTCCACATCTTGTTACGTTATGAGCCTCTTATTCTAAAATGGATTAAATATTTTTTCCCCCTCATTCAATCTACCCACAATACCCCATAATACAAAAGCAAAACCTGAATGTATTAAAATAAGAAACGAAATATCACATTTACATAAGTATTCAGACCCTTTCCTCAGTACTTTGTTGAAGCACTTTGGCAGCGATTACAGCCTTGACTCTTTCTTGCAGCGATGCTGCTGAAGCTTGGCACACCTGTATTTGGGGAGTTTCTCCCATTCTTCTCTGCAGATCCTCTCAAGCTCTGTCAGGCTGGGATGTGAAACATCACTGGGAAGAGCTGCTAGTCCCTGCCACTGGAAAAACCTCCCCACAGCATGATACTGCCACCACCATGCTTCACCGTAGGGTTGGTACCTGGTTTCTCCAGACGCGACGCTTTGGCATTCAGGCCAAAGAGTTCAATCTATTTCACTGACCAGAGAATCTTGTTTCTATGGTCTGAGGTCTTTAGGTGTCTTTTTGGCAAACTCCAAACGTGGCTGTCATGTGCCTTTTACTGAAGGAGTAAGCTCTGGCCTGGCCACTCTACCATAAAGGCCTGATTGGGTGGAGTGCTTGCAGAGTTGGTTGTCCTTCTGGAAGATACTCCCATCTCCGCAAGAGAACCTGGAACTCTGTCAACACGACCATCGGGTTCTAGTCACCTCTCTGACCAAGGCCCTTTCACCCCCGATTGCTCAGTTTGGCCGGGCGACTCATCTCTAGTGTAAAAAGTCTTGTGGATCCAAACTTCTTGCATTTAAGAATGATGGAGGCCACAGTGTTCTTGGGGACCTTCTAATGCTGCAGAAATATTTTGGTACCCTTCCCCAGATTCAGGCTCTTTCCTCGACACAATCCTGTCTCGGAGCTCCCCACCCCTTCCACCTCATGGCTTGGTTTTTGCGCTGACATTCACGTCAACTGGGGACTCATATAGACAGGTGGTGCCTTCCCAAATCATGTCCAATAAATTAACTAACATGTGGACTAACAAAAGTTGTAGAAACATCTCAAGGATGATCAATGGAAACAGGAAGCACCTGAGCTCACTCTCGAGTCTCATAGCAAAGAGTTGAATACTTATGTAAAAAAAGTTTTTTTTTCCTTTTCAAATACATTGCAAACATTTTAAAACCCTGTTTTCACTGTCATTATGGGGTATTGTGTGTAGATTGATGAGGAAAATAGGTTTAATCAATTTTAAAGAATAAGGCTGTAACGTGACAAAATGTGTACAAAATTCAAGGGCTCTGGAATACAATGCACTGTACATATAAAGTGGAAAAACAGTATGTAAACATTATTAAAGTGACCAGTGTCTCCATGACTATGTACAGAGGGTCAGTCTCAAGGGTGCAGGGGTTGAGTACCGGGTGGTAGCTAGCTAGTAACAGTCAACTAAAGTTCAGGCAGGGTACTGGCGGAGGCCGGCTAGTGACTGCTTTAAGAGTTTCGATGGCCTGGAGATAGAAGCTGTCGCAGTCTCTCTGTCCTAGTTTTAATGCACTCTACACCAGTTCCCTCCTCTAGATGGTAGTGGGGTGAACAGGCCGTGGCTCGGGTGGCTGAGGTCCTTCTTGATGATCTTCCTGGCTTTCCCAGACACCGGGTGCTGTAGATGTCCTGGAGGGCAGCCAGTGTGCCCTGGTGATGCTGGGGTATTGATCGCGCCCACTCCTCTGGAGGAGCCCTGAGATGCATTCTGAAATCACAACAAAGTTGTGACATAGCTCGACAAGATGCTCTTCAGTGGCATCTGTAGAAGTTCATGAGGATCTTAGCTAAAACTGAATTTTCCAGCCTCCCGAGGTTGAAGAGGTGCTGTTGCGCTTTCTTCACCACACTGTCTGTGTGAAGGGACCATTTCAGGTTGTCAGTGATGTGCACGCGAGGAACTTGAAGCCTTTCACCCTCTCTCCCTACAGTCTGCTGGATGTGGATGTGGGTCAAGCCTCTGCTGTCTCCCTGGGTCCACGATCAACTCCTTCATTTTGTTGACGTTGAGCGAGAGGTTATTTTCCTGGCACCACTGCCCAGGGCTTCACCTCCCTCCCCTGTAGCCGCCTCGTTGTTGTTGCTAATCAGGCCTACCACTGTTGTGTCATCAGCAAAACTTGATGATTGAGTTGGAGACCGTGCGTGGCCACACAGTCACTGGTAAACAGGGAGTACAGGAAGGGGCTGAGCACGATCTCCCTATGGGCCCCCGGTGTTGAGGATCAGGTGGGTAGAGGTGTTGCTGCCTAC
>NW_025534421.1:165000-204446 GCF_020615455.1 Coregonus clupeaformis | reverse complement strand
ATATATGTCACGCCCTGGCTCTGGGGACTCTAGTATGTTGAGCCAGGGTGTGAGTTTCTTTGTTTATGTTCTAGTTGTGGTATATCTATGTTTGGCCAGGGTGGCTCCCAATCAGAGACGGCTGTAGCTCGTTTCTCTGATTGGGGAGAAGTCACTCGTATAGCCGTTAGGCATTCATTTTTTGTGGTTTCTTGTTCCGTGTTGTTTGTTTTTATGTAACCAGGACTCAATCACGTTTCGTTTTGTTGTTTTGATCGTGGTGATCATTCTAATAAATAATGTTCGCGATTCAGCTAGCCTTGGTCCTCCTCTATGAATGACGATCGTGACAGAAGAAACCACCAAGATGTGACCAAGCAGCGTGTCCAGGAGCCATCGCCAGGAGATCCCTAACAGATCTCCTTCGCCTCCTCGACTGGGTCAAGCCGAGTGAGGAAGAGAAGGGCTTGACATTGTGGCAGAAGGGCGAGGCTGGCGAGGACATGGAGACCTGGTCCACGGGTAGGGGAGACGCCCAGAACATTTTTTAGGGGGCTAACCTTCCGTGGGACGACGGTCCAGCAGGAGACCGCGGCAGAGCGGCCCAGCGGATTGGCAGAGGAGCCGCCAGGTTACGGGGGCCACTGGTCGAAGAGAGGTGGAAGATGTAGGCACGGCGAGAGGTAACTAGCGTGTGTTGCCAGTCCGGTCCGGCCTGGGTTCCTGATCCCCACGTAGGGCCAGTGGTGTGTGTTTCCCAGTACGGTCCGGCCTGTTCCTGCCACTCGCACCAAAGTCTACGGTGCGATTCGCCAGCACTTTCGAGCCCGGCCCATTCCTGCTCCCCGCACCAAGTCAGTGGTGCGTTTCGTCAAGCCCTGTCGGCCCGTTCCTGCTCTTCGCACCAAGTCTGTGGTGCGCGTCGCCAGCCCAGTCCGGCCCATTCCTGCTCCCTGCACCAAGTCTGTGGTGCGTTTCGGGGCCAGGCCTGTCCGGCCGTTCCTGCTCTCCGCACCAAGTCTGTGGTGTGCGTCGCCAGCCCAGTCCGGCCCATTCCTGCTCCGCACCAGCGGTCAGTGGTGCGTTTCGTCAACCCCAATCGGCCCGTTCCTGCTCCCCGCACGTCCGTGGTGCGCTTCCGTCAGCCCGGGTCCGGCCCGCTCCTGCTCCCCGCACAAGTCAGTGGTGCGTTTCGAGCCAGCCCGGCTTCGGCCGCTCCTGCTCCCCACCAAGCCAGTGGTGTGCGTCGTCAGTCCGGCACGGCGCCCCGTGCCTGTTCCACGGTGGCGGGTCGGCACCGGTCAGGAATGCTGCGTCACGCG
Source organism: Coregonus clupeaformis (assembly GCF_020615455.1). Taxonomy (NCBI): domain Eukaryota; kingdom Metazoa; phylum Chordata; class Actinopteri; order Salmoniformes; family Salmonidae; genus Coregonus; species Coregonus clupeaformis. The sequence goes on along the minus strand of NW_025534421.1, from coordinate 203,145 downwards.
GAGCTAAGGAGCAATCCGCTCCACCAGTGTTCAGTTCAGCTCTGGTCAGCAGGGCCGGACCGGACCAGGGGTACTTTGGGGGTTAGAGAAGGAGTGGGGGTCATGTCCAGAGCCGGATCCGCCAGCCGAGGCGGAGTGCCCACCCGGTCCCTCCTGTTGTTTTGGTTGGCGCGGTCGGAGTCCCGCTCTTTAGGGGGTACTGTCACGCCTGGCTCTGGGGACTCTAGTATGTTGAGCCAGGGTGTGAGTTTTCATTTGTTTATGTTCTAGTTGTGGTATATCTATGTTGGCCAGGGTGGCTCCCAATCCAGAGACGGCTGTAGCTCGTTGTCTCTGATTGGGAGTCATTCTTAGGTAGCCGTTGGCAGTTCATTTTTTGTGGTTTCTTGTTCCGTGTTGGTTTGTTTGTGTAACCAGGGACGTCCACGTTTTGTTTTGTTGTTTTGATCGTGTGATCATTCTAATAAATAAAATGTTCGCATTCAACGCTACGCCTTGGTCCTCCTCTATGAATGACGATCGTGACAATATATAGGTTATAGTATAGTTCTCTGTATGTTAACACCATCCTCCATCTATAGCTGTATCTATATAGGTTATAGGATAATTCTCTGTTGTTAACACCATCCTCCATCTATAGCTGTATATATATATATATATATGGTTATGTAGAGTTCTCTGTATGTTAACACCATCCTCCATCTATAAGGCTGTATATATATTTGGTTATAGTATAATTCTCTGTATGTTAATCACCATCCTCCATCTATAGCTGTATATATATATATATATAGGTTATAGTATAGTTCTCTGAATGTTAACACCCATCCTCCATCTATAGCTGTATATATAGGTTTGGTAGAGTTCTCTGTATGTTAACACCTATCCTCCATCTATAGCTGTATATATAGGTTATGGTAGAGTTCTCTGTATGTTAACACCATCCTCCATCTATAGTTGTATATAAGTAGGTTATAGTGAGTTCTCTGTATGTTAACACCATCCTCCATCTATAGCTGTATATATGGTTATAGTGAGTTCTCTGTATGTTAACACCATCCTCCATCTATAGCTGTTATATATAGGTTATAGTAGAGTTCTCTGTATGTTAACACCATCCTCCATCTATAAGCTGTATATATATATATATATATAGGTTATGGTAGAGTTCTCTGTATGTTAACACCATCCTCCATCTATAGCTGTATATATATATATAGGTTATAGTATAGTTCTCTGTATGTTAACACCATCCTCCATCTATAGCTGTATATATAGGTTATAGTAGAGTTCTCTGTATGTTAACACCATCCTCCATCTATAGCTGTATATATAGGTTATAGTAGAGTTCTCTGTATGTTAACACCATCCTCCATCTATAGCTGTATATATAGGTTATAGTAGAGTTCTCTGTATGTTAACACCATCCTCCATCTATACGCTGTATATATATATATATATATATATATATATATATAGGTTATAGTAGAGTTCTCTGTATGTTAACACCATCCTCCATCTATAGCTGTATATATAGGTTTGCAGTAGAGTTCTCTGTATGTTAACACCATCCACTCCATCTATAGCTGTATATATAGGTTATAGTAGAGTTCTCTGTATGTTAACACCCATCACTCCATCTACCTAGCTGTATATAGGTTATAGTAGAGTTCTCTGTATGTTAACACCATCCTCCATCTATAGCTGTATATATATATAGTAGAGTTCTCTGTATGTTAACACCATCCTCCATCTATAGCTGTTGATGCCATTCTTTTTACTATTTCAGGTCACTTGGAGTTCAGACCTTCTCGAACCACTCACGTTACTCTTTGACGTTCAGAAATATCACCAAAATGACTCAACAGAATTTTTCCAGTGATTATATGCCGTAAACATATTCAGATTGACAGTGTCGTCATATTACCACAGGCGGTTTTAGTAGTGCTGTCCTTTTGAACACGCATGGTGGATAGCTTTGATTTCAGCATCCCCAATCATCTGACATCCAACTCAAACACCGCCATGCTCCAAAATAAAGCAGGACCCTTTGGCACGGTGGCATCGTCCTACTACAACTGCTACTTAGAGAAACCTGGTCTCTGCGCTTCCCAGTCTGCCAGCTAGGGAGGATGATAGAGGATGCGTACCAATGCCACCTTTTCCCCTACAGATAGCCCATGGGCCCTGGTCGAGTAGAGACTCTATAAAGGGAAATACGGGGCCATTTGGGACCGCAGAGAAAGCTAATTACAGGCGAATTTAGCTGCTAAGGCAATCAATACAAAGCCATGCAATTAGCTTAGCCAGCAGGCGTTGTCCTACGCTAGGCTATACACGGCTAGCAGAGCCCTGGGAGGGAAACGATGCCATCCATGTGTGTCTCTGATTTGAAATGGATGCATTCGGCTGTTTGACTTGGATGCGTCCCAAATGGAACACTATTCCTTACAAAGTGCACTACTTTTGACCAGGGCCCACAATGCATTAGATATGGAGCCATTTTCGGAGACAGTTATAGAAGATGAACAAGTATGTTTTATGTGTGGGTAACAACGTTTCGAAATGAATCAGAAACAAGCAAAAATAAGATTTTGTGAGGAAAATGTTAAGAAATATATATATTTTTCTTACTCCACCAAATGACAGGTTTTGAGTCAACTGTTGAGAGCTCTTTGCAAATTGAACAGGGCTACATGCTGAGATGGAGAGGAACAATTCCAAGTCGCTAAGGTTCATTTATTTATATTGTGTTGATTGATGGGTGAAAAAGCTGTTTGTTTTCTTCTATAATTATAGAAGTGAATTGTGGAAAATAAAGAATGTTTCTGAACTGTAATTTTTGAAAAGGCTTTCTGCAAAGTTGGATGAGAAGAATGGTTTGAATTAGTTGATTGGCTATTTAGTCAATTATGCTCCATGTACTGTATGTCCTCTCTCTCTCTCTCTCTCTCTCTCTCTCTCTCTCTCTCTCTCTCTCTCTCTCTCTCTCTCTCTCTCTCTCTCTCTTCTCTCTCTCTCTCTCTCTCTCTCTCTCTCTCTCTCTCTCTCTCTCTCTCTCTCTCTCTCTCTCTCTCTCTCTCTCTCTCTCTCTCTCTCTCTCTCTCTCTCTCTCTCTCTCTCTCTCCCTCCCTCCCCTCCCCGGGCAGGCTGACAGGGGTATGTCTGTGTGCAGATGGTTGGATGGAGGCCTGTAGCCAACAATAGGAAATGGCAACATGGGCAGCGTGGACTGTGACTGAAAACACTTACAGTGCTGGCACACACACACACACTTTGCACACACTCATTAGCATATACACACACACACTGGCTCACACACTGGCGTATGAGCACACACAGACACAGAAGCATATACATGCTAGCATTCGGCACATTGATGCACACGCACACACACACACACACACACACACACACACACACACACACAAACACAAACATAAACACTCTCTCGGGCATGGTTCATCTAGTGGCATTTCAGAGCGTTCAACAGGGACCTCTCAGATGGTTGGCACTGGGCACTTGCCTGCCTGTCTGTAGCCTGGGGATAACATACTGGATCAACTCTCTGGGTGCACATGCAAGCAGCGCACACACACACGCACAAGCACACGAAACACACACACACACACACACACTATCGACCGCCGTTTGCAATTAAATCTATTTCTCCTTTCTATCACAGCCCTCAATTAAACCAAACCATTCAGTCTCAGAGTTTCTGTCTTTTACCAATATGTCCTTTTGTTTGGTTTAACTGTACTGACTGTGAATAGAGATGGAGCTGGTATAATGTGTTGTTTTAACTGTACTGACTGTGAATAGAGATGTAGATGGTATAATGTGTTGTTTTAACTGACTGTGAAAAGAGATGGAGCTGGTATAATGTGTTGTTTTAGATGTACGGACTGTGAATAGAGATGGAGTTGGTATAATGTGTTGTTTTAGATGTACTGACTGTGAATGGAATTGAGCTGGTATAATGTGTTGTTTTACAGTTTTTTCTGATTACTAACAAACATTGTTCTCAATACTGCGGATACATGTACAAAAACTCTAAATACAGTTATCACAACAACACTCTATGTGGCAACCTGTGGATCATTTGTCATTGCTTTGACACAAAATGCATTCAATGACAACATCTTTTCAAAGTACATAAATACTTGTCTCACAAAAACACATTTACCAACAAAACTCCTATGTGTCCACAGACCATTTTGCAAATGTTAAGATATCCTTATCAAAACTGTTAAACTCAAGTTCAAAAGCTACTCGAAAATTGAATTAGACTGCAATTTTTTAAATAATAATAATAACTCTTAATTATTCACAGCTAATTTTAATTCTACACTACGGAACTGAAGACCTACCTAGGTGTTTTCTATTTTTACGTTATTACCATCTCTACAAAAGGGGACATTCTTTAATATATTTTACACATAAACATGGACCCAGCCAGAGATCGTGTAGGGCTTACAGAGAGGGTGGAAGAGTTGCCAGGAGAGGCGCAGGATTACCTATCCGTGGTGGAAGACGACTGAGGGGGAAGACCCAGAGTTGTGTGTCAGATGAGATTAAGGGCCAATCATTGATTATGTTGTCCAATCATGGTCTATCAAGCAGAGATGCTGGTCTCAGAGTGCAGGCAAATTTGCCCAACGCTCAACTGTGTCATCTATTATAAGAACCTTCCAGCAAACTAACAGGTAAGACATGCATTCTGCCATGCATCTAACTGTACTGAATATTACTGTAGACTAGTAAATCAACCAAAAGCTCTCCAAACCACTTGAGTGTAATTTTATTTATGTTTTAGGACCCAACGGTTACAAAAATGGAGGGGGTGAGGTAGGATTTACTACTCTGCTCAGCAGGAAGCTGTAATTGTTGACATGGTAATTAGCAACAATGCCATAAAAGTCTGAGAAATTCAAGAGAGAGTGTTGGCAGACAATAATACATTTCTAAATGTTGAAAGTGTAAGCACGACAACCTTTACAGAGAGTCTTGACAAAGATCATATCAGCATGATCAAGCACTGTTCCCTTTGAGAGGAACTCTGATCGTATCAAGGGAATCGGTACCAATATGTCCAGGTAAGATGTCTACATCCTGTAATACTGTCACGATCGTTGAGAGCGGGTCAGACCAAGGTGCAGGTGGTATCTGAACATGTTTATTAACGGATAAACATTCACGACAAAACGACAAAACAACAACGTGCATGACGTGACGTCCAAGGCTATACACAATACAAGCCCAACACAGGAACAAGATCCCTACAAACATAGTAGGCAACTGGGCTACTAAGTATGATCCCCCAATCAGAGACAACGAGCGTACAGCTGCCTCTGATTGGGAATCTGCCAAACATAGAAACACAATTCGGATCCACAAACATAGTAGGCAACTGTGGCTACCTAGTGAGTGATCCCCAATCAGAGACACCAGCGACAGCTGCCTCTGATTGGGAATCACACTCGCCAAACATAGAAACACAATACCTAGATCACAAACATAGTAGGCAACTAGGCTACCTAAGTATGGGATTCCCAATCAGAGACAACGAACGCAGCTGCCTCTGGATTGGGAATCACACTGGCCAAACATAGAAACACAATACCTAGATCACAAACATAGAATGCATCACATAGATCTCCACACCCTGACTCAACATACAGGAGAGTTCCATACGTCAGGGCGTGGACAAAATCTGTACTGTTTTTACTGTAAACAAAATCCACCAGAGCGCTGCACATTCAGCAGTGATTTGCCATCGTATACTGTACTGTAAACTACTGTTATGAATAACTTGTTATGTTGCCCTGTGGATTTGCCAATATTTTACAGTGTCATGGAGCTTGGCCAGGCCAAACTTTTACATGTTCGTCTTTGTGGATGAGGCTGGTTTTAACATGGCCAAAACACGCCTGACGTGGAAGGAATGTGATTGTGAAAGAGCAACAGTAAATGTCCCAGGCCAGAGGGGTGCCAACATCACAATGTTTGCTGCACTATCCTCTGAAGGATTGGCTGTTACTATTAAACCACTAAATTGGGCCATACAACACAGAGCGCCTCATTTCATTCATGGATGACCTCTATGGAAGGCTTTTGCCAGGTGAAAGAAAGAGGGCGAGTCAGAAGAAACTCTTGAAACCTTGGAGTGATTGTATGGGACAATGTGTCATTTCACCACTCACATGTGCAGTCACAAGTGGTTTGCAGGCCATCCCGGGATGGTGTCACTTTTCCTCCCCCATTACTCTCCCTTCCTCAACCCCATACAGAATAATTATTTTCCTCATGGAGGTGGGAAAGTTTACTTGACCACCATCCACATGATAAAATGTCACTCTTGGATGCAATGAATGCAGGATGCCTGGATACTCTCTGCAGAAGATTGCCAGGGATGCAGATCAGGCATGCAAAGAGAGTTCTTTCCCAGGTGTATTGTGCGAGAGGTTACACGGTGTGATGGGGAGCCGAGCACGGCCCAATGCTTAGCCGAAGGTGGGTTGACTAGCACTGTTATAGATCTCTTTCAGTTGGACAATATGCTATGCATATTCATAGTGTGTATACACTTTTTTGTTTAACAGTACTGGAATTATTTATTTTTGTATTCTGGAATTACTCTGCAAAAAGCAAAATACAGTAATTTGCTATAGTACTGTACATTGTATTGAAGCATTCTTGAAAGCCTTTATGCTTTATTTCTTTACTATCTTGCAGGACATTCTATACAGTACAGGTTTGCCACTCTTCTTTTGTAAAAATGACTGTTGGTTCATTAAAAAGCAATATGATATTAAAGACAAATTGACACATTTTCAAGTGGTAGCTGTTTTTAAAGTTTTGTAGGTCATGATACTATGAATGACAAAGTGTGCATGTCATGAGAGACTGTTAGCTTTCATTTGGTAGAAAGATTTGCTTTTGAGACACATGTAGGATGTGCATTGCCAAGATTGCATGTTGTTTTGATAACTGTTTTAGAGTTTTGCACATGTATCCGCCTTTGAACAATGCTTGTTAGCAATCAAACAAAAAACTGTAACTGACTGCTGAATAGAGATGGCTGATATATAAGGTGTTGTTTTAACTGACTGTGAATAGATATGGAGTTGGTATAATGTGTTGTTTTAACTGACTGTGAATAGAGATGGGTTGGTATAATGTGTTGTTTTAACTGACTGTGAATAGAGATGGAGTTGGTATAATGTGTTGTTTTAACTGACTGTGAATAGAGATGGAGCTGGTATAATGTGTTGTTTTAACTGTTACTGACTGTGAATAGAGATGGAGCTGGTATAATGTGTTGTTTTAACTGGGACTGTGAATAGAGATGGAGCTGGTATAATGTTTGTTTAACTGACTGTGAATAGAGATGGAGTTGGTATAATGTGTTGTTTTAACTGACTGTGAATGAGATGGAGTTGGTATAATGTGTTGTTTTTTTAACTGACTGTGAATAGAGATGGGAGTTGGTGATAATTGTCACACCCCTTGCTCTGGGACTCTATATGTTGAGCCAGGGTGTGTTTCATTCTATGTGGTTGTATTTCTATGTTGGGGGTTCTAGTTCTTCTGTTTCTTTGTTGGCCTGAGTGACTCCCAATCAGAGGCAACGAATATCAGCTGTGGCTGGTTGTCTCTGATTGGGAGCCATATTTAAACTGTCTGTTTTCCCTTGGTGTTTGTGGGTTTTTGTTCTAGTTGGTCATTGTTACCTAGGATGTTACGAATCGTTTTGTTGTTTTGTATCGTGTGTGCACTTTAACTAATTAAAGTATGTTCGCTCAACACGCTGCGCCTTGGTCCTCCTCTATTAATGACGATCGTGACAATAATGTGTTGTTTTAACTGACTGAAAAGAGATGGAGTTGGTATAATGTGTTGTTTTAACTGACTGTGAATAGAGATGGAGTTGGTATAATGTGTTGTTTTAACTGACTGTGAATAGAGATGGAGTTGGTATAATGTGTTTGTTTTAACTGACTGTGAATAGAGATGGAGCTGGTATAATGTGTTGTTTTAACTGTACTGACTGTGAATAGAGATGGAGCTGGTATAATGTGTTGTTTTAACTGACTGTGAATAGAGATGGAGCTGGTATAATGTGTTGTTTTTAACTGACTGTGAATAGAGATGGGAGTTTGTATAATGTGTTGTTTTAACTGACTGTGAATAGAGATGGAGTTGGTATAATGTGTTGTTTTAACTGACTGTGTGTCATACGGTGAGGTGTATGTGTGGTGGAAGTCAGGCGCAGAGACACCGAGGCTCAGTCCAACAGAGTTTACTCAAAATTTCCAAAAGGAAACGGAAAACAAACGACCTCAAACAACAAGAGGCGAGCATTTACGCTCAAAATGCGTAAAACACAAAAAAATGCAAACAAGAAGCAAAACACGCAGCACAACGACAGGCATAACAACAACACACAATCCTACCAAGCAAAAAGACGGAACTTATAGGACAGGTGATGAATACACATAGGACACAGGTGTGACAGACAGACAAAAGCAATCACACACAGAAACATAGATCGGTGGCAGCTAGTACTCCGGGGACGCGACCGCGACGCTGCTCGTACCAGGAGGGGAGCAGCCTCGGCAGAATCCGTGACAGTACCCCCTTGACGCGCGGCTCCAGCCGTGCGCGCGACTCCCGGCCTCGGGACGGCCAGGAGGACGCGGACCCGGGCGCGTGGGATGCCCACGGTGGAAATCAGTCAGGAGGGATGGATCGAGATGTGTCCCTCCTGGGCACCCAGCACCGTTCCCTCCGGACCGCACCCCTCCCACTCCACGAGATACTGAGACCACTCATCCGCGCCTCCCGAGTCCAAGATGGTCCGGACTCTGTACGCCGGGGCCTCGATGTCCAAAGGGGCGGAGGGGTCTCTCCTATCTCATTATCCTGGAGTGGACCAGCTACCACCGGCCTGAGAAGAGACACATGGAACGAGGGGTTAATATTTTTGTACTCTATAGGCAGTTGTAACCTGTAACACACCTCGTTCAACCTTCTCAGGACTTTAAAGGGCCCCACAAACCGCCGACCCAGCTTCCGGCAGGGCAGGCGGAGGGGGCAGGTTTCGAGTCGAGAGCCAGACTCGATCTCCCGGTGCGTACACCGGCCCCTCACTGCGGTGGCGTCGGCGCTCGCCTTTGTTGACGGACGGCACGCTGCAGATGGACATGGGCAGCGTCCCACGTCTCCTCCGAGCGCCGAATCCACTGGGCCCACCGCAGGGGCCTCGGTCTGGCTCTCGTGCCACGGTGCCAGGACCGGCTGATACCCTAAAATACACTGGAAAGGTGTTAATCCGGTGGAGGAGTGGCGGAGAGAGTTCTGGGCCATCTCTGCCCAGGGGATATACCTCGACCACTCCTCCGGCCGGTCCCGGCAATCTAGGACCTCAAAACCTACCCACATCCTGGTTCACATTCAACCTGCCCATTGCTCTCTGGGTGGTACCCCCGAGATAAGGCTAACTGAGACCCCCAGACGTTCCATGAAAGCCCCCAGACTCTGGAGGTGAACTGGGGACCTCGGTCGGACACAATATCCTCGGGGACCCCATAGTGCCGGAACACGTGGGTAAAGAGGGCCTCGGCGGTCTGTAGGGCAGTAGGGGAGACCCGGCAGTGGGAGGAGACGACAGGCCTTAGAAAACCGATCCACAACGACCAAAATGGTGGTATTACCCTGGGAAGGGGGTAGATCGTCACAAAATCTACCGAGAGGTGGGACCATGGTCGTTAGGAACGGGCAGAGGATGTAACTTACCTCTGGGCAAATGTCTAGGGTGCCTTACACTGGGCACATACCGAGCAGGAGGAGACATAAACCCTCACATCCCCTGGCTAACGTTGGCCACCAGTATTTTACGCTAAGGCAGTGCACCGTCCGACCAATACCAGGATGTCCAGAGGAGGGTGATGTATGAGCCCAAGAAATAAGCCGATCACGAACCTCGAGCGAACGTATCGTCCGCCCCACAGGACACTCGGGGGAGTAGGGTCGGTATGTCAGCGCCCGCTTCCGATTTCCGTATCGACCTCCCCATACTACCGGAGCCACCAGACAAGACTCCGGCAGTATGGAAATAGGCTCAATGGACCTCTCCTCTGTGTCATACTGCTGGGACAGAAGGCGTCTGCCCCTTACCGTTCTGGGACCCAGGATGTATGTGATCTTAAACACAAACCGGGTCAGGAACATGTTCCACCTAGCCTGACGAGGGTTCAATCTCCTAGCTGCCCGGATGTACTCCAGGTTACGGTGATCAGTCAGAATGAGGAAAGGGTGTTGAGCCCCCTCAAGCCAATGCCTCCCACACCTTTAGGCCTGGACTACAGCTAACAGCTCCCTGTCCCCAACGCCATAATTGCGCTCCGCCGAGCTGAGCTTCTTAGAGTAGAATGCACAGGGGCGGAGCTTGGGTGGCGTGCCGGACCGTTGTGACAGGACTGCCCCAATACTCGGTCTCGGGACGCGTCCACCTCTACTTGGAAAGGCAAAGAGGGATCCGGATGCGCCAGCACCGGGGCCGAGGCGAATCAGGTTCTTCAGCTTGACAAATGCCCTGTCCGCCTCAGCTGACCACTGCAAGCGCACGGACCCCCCTTTAGCAGGGACGTAATGGGAACTGCAACCTGTCCAAAGCCCCGGATAAACCTCCGGTAGTAATTAGCAAAACCCAAGAACCGCTGCACCTCTTTTACGGTGGTTGGAGTTTGCCAATTACGCACAGCCGATACCCGATCTACCTCTATCTCCACGCCAGACGCGGACAACGATAACCCAAAAAGGGAGACGGACTCCTGGAAGAACAGGCATTTCTCTGCCTTGACATACAAGTCATGCTCCAACAGTCGTCTCAATACTCGCGCACCTGGGCTACATGCTCGGCTTCGTGTAGAAGAGTACACCAGGATGTCGTCGATGTAAACTACTACACCCTGCCCATGCATGTCCCGGAAAATCTCGTCAACAAAGGATTGGAAGACTGAAGGAGACATTCATTAACCTGTATGGCATGACGAGATACTAAATGACCCGAGGTGGTACTAAATGCTGTCTTCCATTCATCCCCCCCTTAATGCGCACCAGATTGTACGCGCTCCCTGAGATCTAACTTTGTGAAGAATCGCTGGCTCCGCTGTAATGATTCCGTCATCGTAGCGCAATCAGTGGCAGTGGGTAGCTGTATTTAACTGTAATCTGATTGAGACTACGATAATCAATACACGGGCGCAATCCCCGGGTCCTTCTTCTTCACAAAGAAGAAACTCGAGGAGACTGGGGAAGTAGAGGGCCGTATGTATCCCTGTGCAGGACTCGGCTGTATGTCTCTATAGCCGCTGCTCCTCTTGAGACAGGGGATAGCACATGACTCCTGGGAAGAGCTGCTCCAGTCTGGATATTTATCGCACAGTCCCCCCTGTCTAGGAGGAGGTAGCCTTGCTGCCCTCGATTTACTAAAGACCAGTGCTAAATCCTCATACTCGGGAATGCGAGTGCGGGCACTTGGTTTGGGACTCTCTACCGAGGTCGCCCCTATGGAAACACCCAGACATCTCCCACACACTGGGCAGACCACTCCATAAGAGCCCTCTGTTGCCACGCTATGGTAGGATCGTGGGTGGTCTTAACCAGGAAGCCCCAACACCACTGGAGTACGCAGGAGAGTCAATCAGATAGAACTGAATGATCTCCTCATGACCCCCCTGCGTAGTCATAGTCAGCGGTGCTGTGACATCCCCTGATCAGACCCGACCCCAACGGCCGGCTGTCTAATGCATGGACAGGGAATGGAACTTCTACCCGGCCGAAGGGGAATTCCTAACCTAGCACAAAATTTACGATCAATAAAGTTCCCAGCTGCGCCTGAATCTACTAGCGCTTATGCTGGGAATGAGGTGCCACCTGTGGAAAACGCACAGGAATACTCATGTGACCAACAGAGAGCTCTGGGTTAAGTGGGGCGCCTACTCACCTGAAATGACTCCCCAGTGCGTGACCTGTTGTCCTCTCTCAGAAGACCCTCCCCAGCACCTGGCCGTGGTGTGTCCTCCACGGCCACAGTTGGCTGCAGGGGTTGGCCCTCCTCGGGTTCTCCCTCCTCCTCTCTCTAGCGCTACAGCACCCCCGAGCTCCATAGGAATAGGCTCGGAGGTGCTGGAGGATGGAATGGACGACCCCCACTTTCGGGACGCCTCGCGGGTAGCCAGCAGGGTGTCTAGACTGATGGAGATGTCCACCCAGCTGGTCGAACGACAGGTTGGTGTCCCTGCAGGCCATCTCACGACGAACGTCCTCGCGTAGGCTACACCGATAGTGGTCAATGAGGGCCCCTCTCATTCCATCCCGCATCCGCTGCTAGTGTCCGAACTCCAGTGCGAACTCCTGTGCGCTCCTCTTCCCCCTGTCGGAGGTGGAATAGACGCTCTCCCCGCCGCTTTCCCCTCAGGTGGATGATCGAAGACAGTCCTGAAGCGGCGGGAAAACCTCCGCGTAGGTGATGGTGGCGGCGGTCTATTCCCCCCTCCATTCGGGCGTTGGCCCACTCCAACGCCTTCCCGGGAGAGACAGGAGATGAGGGAGACGCTCGTATCCCGAGGGCGCCGGGTGTATAGTGGCAAGGTAAAGTTCTACCTGTAGGAGAAAGCCCTGACACCCGGCTGCAGAACCGCCATATGCCCTCGGGAGCGAGAGCCGAATGCCACTGGGTTCCGGTGCTGAGAGAGGGAGGACTGGCCGTTGGTGCTGGGATGGTGTGAGAGCGTGGGCACCTCCCGATTCATCAACCGGGCGCAGACGGTTGGACACCTCGATCCATGGCGACCCCCGAGTTGCCGGATCATGGCGTCGTGGTAATTAATCCGGTCCTCCAGGGAATTGGGTATCGCCGCTGTTCCTGCTGACTCCATGGAGATGGTGTGTTGTTCTGTCATGCGGTGAGGTGTATGTGTGGTGGAAGTCAGGCGCAGGACACGAGGCTCAGTCCAACAGAGTTTACTCAAAATTTCCAAAAGGAAACGGAAAACAAACGACCTCAAACAACAAGAGGGGCACATTTACGCAAAATTCGTAAAACACAAAAATGCAAACAAGAAGCAAAACACGCAGCACAACGACAGGCGAACAACAACACACAATCCTACCAAGCAAAAAGCGGAACTTATAGGACAGGTGATGAATACACAATAGGACAGCAGGTGGCTTGACAGACAGACAAAAGCAATCACACACAGAAACATGTAGATCGGGTGGCAGCTAGTACTCCGGGACGGCGACCGCCGACGCCTGCTCGTGCCAGGAGGGGGAGCAGCCTCGGCAGAATCCGTTGACACTGTGAATAGAGAGATGGAGCTGGTATAATGTGTTGTTTTTAACTGTACTGACTGTGAATAGAGATGGAGCTGGTATAATGTGTTGTTTTAACTGGGACTGTGAATAGAGATGGAGCCTGGTATAATGTGTTGTTTTAACTGACTGTGAATCGAGATGGAGTTAGTTAATGTGTTGTTTTAACTGACTGTGAATAGAGATGGAGCTGGTATAATGTGTTGTTTTAACTGACTGTGAAAAGAGATGGAGTTGGTATAATGTGTTGTTTTAACTGACTGTGAATAGAGATGGAGTTGGTTTGTGTTGTTTTAACTGACTGTGAATAGAGATGGAGTTGGTATAGTTGTCACACCCTGGCTCTGGGACTCTACTCTCTTATGTTGAGCCAGGGTGTGTTCATATGTGGTGTATTTCTATTTTGGGGGTTCTAGTTCTTCTGTTTCTTTGTTGGCCTGAGTGACTCCCAATCAGAGGCAACGAGTGTCAGGCTGTGGCTGGTTGTCTCTGATTGGGAGCCATATTTAAACTGTCTGTTTTCCCTTGGTGTTTGTGGGTTTTTGTTCTAGTTGGTCATTGTTACCTAGGATGTTACGAGTCGTTTTGTTGTTTTGTATCGTGTGTTGCACTTTAACTAATTAAAAGTATGTTCGCTCAACACGCTGCTTGCCTTGGTCCTCCCTCTATTAATGACGATCGTGACAATAATGTGTTGTTTTAACTGACTGAAAAGAGATGGAGTTGGTATAATGTGTTGTTTTAACTGACTGTGAATAGAGATGGAGTTGGTATAATGTGTTGTTTTAACTGACTGTGAATAGAGATGGAGTTGGTATAATGTGTTGTTTTAACTGACTGTGAATAGAGATGGAGCTGGTATAATGTGTTGTTTTAACTGTACTGACTGTGAATAGAGATGGAGCTGGTATAATGTGTTGTTTTAACTGACTGTGAATAGAGATGGAGCTGGTATAATGTGTTGTTTTAACTGACTGTGAATAGAGATGGAGTTTGTATAATGTGTTGTTTTAACTGACTGTGAATAGAGATGGAGTTGGTATAATGTGTTGTTTTAACTGACTGTGAATAGAGATGGAGCTGGTATAATGTGTTGTTTTAACTGTACTGACTGTGAATAGAGATGGAGCTGGTATAATGTGTTGTTTTAACTGACTGTGAATAGAGATGGAGCTGGTATAATGTGTTGTTTTAACTGACTGTGAATCGAGATGGAGTTGGTATAATGTGTTGTTTTAACTGACTGTGAATAGAGATGGAGCTGGTATAATGTGTTGTTTTAACTGACTGTGAAAAGAGATGGAGTTGGTATAATGTGTTGTTTTAACTGACTGTGAATAGAGATGGAGTTGGTATAATGTGTTGTTTTAACTGACTGTGAATAGAGATGGAGTTGGTATAATTGTCACACCTGGCTCTGGGACTCTATATGTTGAGCCAGGGTGTGTTCATTCTATGTGGTGTATTTCTATGTTGGGGGTTCTAGTTCTTCTGTTTCTTTGTTGGCCTGAGTGACTCCCAATCAGAGGCAACGAGTGTCAGCTGTGGCTGGTTGTCTCTGATTGGGAGCCATATTTAAACTGTCTGTTTTCCCTTGGTGTTTGTGGGTTTTTTGTTCCAGTTGGTCATTGTTACCTAGGACGTTACGAGTCGTTTTTGTTGTTTTGTATCGTGTGTGCACTTTAACTAATTAAAGTATGTTCGCTCAACACGCTGCGCCTTGGTCCTCCTCTATTTGACGATCGTGACAATAATGTGTTGTTTTAACTGGATCTGAAAAGAGATGGAGTTGGTATAATGTGTTGTTTTAACTGACTGAGAATAGAGATGAGTTGTATATGTTGTTTTAACTGACTGTGAATAGAGATGGAGTTGGTTTTTTTGAATAGAGATGGAGCTGGTATAATGTGTTGTTTTAACTGTACTGACTGTGAATAGAGATGGAGCTGGTATAATGTGTTGTTTTAACTGACTGTGAATAGAGATGGAGCTGGTATAATGTGTTGTTTTCAACTGACTGTGAATAGAGATGGAGTTTGTATAATGTGTTGTTTTAACTGACTGTGAATAGAGCTGGAGTTGGTATAATGTGTTGTTTTAACTGACTGTGAATAGAGATGGAGCTGGTATAATGTGTTGTTTTAACTGTACTGACTGTGAATAGAGATGGAGCTGGTATAATGTGTTGTTTTAACTGACTGTGAATAGAGATGGAGCTGGTATAATGTGTTGTTTTAACTGACTGTGAATAGGAGATGGAGTTGGTATAATGTGTTGTTTTAACTGACTGTGAATAGAGATGGAGCTGGTATAATGTGTTGTTTTAACTGACTGTGAAAAGAGATGGAGTTGGTATAATGTGTTGTTTTAACTGACTGTGAATAGAGATGGAGTTGGTATAATGTGTTGTTTTAAACTGACTGTGAATAGAGATGGAGTTGGTATAATGTGTTGTTTTAACTGACTATGAATAGAGATGGAGTTGGTATAATGTATTGTTTTAACTGACTGTGAATAGAGATGGAGTTGGTATAATGTGTTGTTTTAACTGACTGTGAATAGAGATGGAGCTGATATAATGTGTTGTTTTAACTGACTGTGAATAGAGATGGGGTGTAAGGACAAAACTAGAATGATCTATCTATTTCTATGGTTTAAGTGTGTTTATTGAACGTATTTGTCTATCAGACCCAGTTGTCTTTTACGTGTGTGTGTGTGTGTGTGTGTGTGTGTGTGTGTGTGTGTGTGTGTGTGTGTGTGTGTGTGTGTGTGTGTGTGTGTGTGTGTGTGCATGCCTGTGTGTGCGGACAGGGGTGTTCTGAAAGCAGAAAGGCTGTATAAAGATAAGGACGGTAGGCAGTCGAGTAGATAACACAGTCACACACACACACACACACACACACACACACACACACACACACACACACACACACACACACACACACACACAAGTCACACACACACACACACACACACAGTGGAAATAGATATCTACACAGCCTGTCTTTCGGGGACTTAAACAGACAAACCTGCCACCTCTTTCTGGCTGAGAAATCCCATCTCCCTCATTCAGGTAATCACTCAGTAGTTAATTCAGCCCAGGATAAAGAGAGGGAAGTGAAAAGAGAAGAACAGACAGAGAGGGAGAATTCACTGAATGGGTAATGCTGAATTCTGGGCACCGTTGACTGTGATGGTTCCAACAGATGACTGCACATGATGACTGTGGAAGTGAATAGGCTAGTACTCAACCACCGGCTATTTTCTGAGGTGAAAACACTGCTAAGTGCTGTGTGTGATGGGTATGCAGTTGTTTGTGTGTGTGTGTAGTGTGTGTTTGTGTGTGTGTGTGTGTGTGGCAAAGGCACAAAACTGACCTAAATCAGCAGAAACTGCCTCTTTTATATCCCTCTCTCTCTCTCTCTCTCTCTCTCTCTCTCTCTCTCTCTCTCTCTCTCTCTCTCTCTCCCACTTCCTCTCCCCACCCCTTTCTCTCCCTCTCTTTCTCCCCCATTCCTCCTTCTCGCCTCCTCCTTATTCTATCTGTCCTCTACCTCTCTATGCGTTGCCAAAAAGGTCCATTCGTCAGGTCACATAAACTGACTTCCAGATTGTAATTAAGGAGGATTAAGGAGCAAGGCTACCCAGACAAAATCAAACTCTCATTTAGAGCTCTGTGTGTGTGTGTGTCTCAATATCTGACACACACACACACACACACACACACACACACAGCACCGAACCTCCCGTACCTCAGACTCCTGGAGTGGACCAGCTACCACCGGCCTGAGGAGAGACACATGGAACGAGGGGGTTAATACGATAATCAGGAGGAAGCTGTAACCTATAACATACCTTGTTCAATCTCCTCAGGACTTTGAATGGCCCCACAAACCGCCGACCCAGCTTCCAGCAGGGCAGGCGAAGGGGCAGGTTTCGGTTGAGAGCCAGACCCGGTCCCCGGGGCATACTCGAGCCTCACTGCGGTGGCGGTCGGCGCTCGCCTTTTGCCGCCCGATGGCCCGTTGCAGGTGCACATGGGCAGCATTCCAGGTCTCCCTGTGAGCGCTGAAACCATTCATCCACTGCAGGTGCCTTCGATCTGGCTCTGATGCCAAGGTGCCAGAACCGGCTGATAAGGAGTGGCGGAGTGAGTTTTGGGCCATCTCTGCCCAGGAGGAAAACCGACCACTCCCCCCGCCGGTCCTGGCAATACAACCTCAGAAACCTACCCACCTCCTGGTTGACTCTCTCCACCTGCCCGTTACTTTCGGGGTCAAACCCTGAGGTAAGGCTGACGAGACTCCCAGACGTTCCATGAACGCCCTCCAGACTCTCGAGGTGAACTGGGAACCCCAATCAGACACTATATCCTCAGGTACCCCATAGTGCCGGAAGACGTATGTAAATAGGGCCTCAGCAGTCTGTAGGGCCATAGGGAGACCGGGCAGAGGAATTAAGGAAGCAGGACTTAGAAAACCAATCCACAACGACCAGGATCGTGGTGTTCCCTTGTGAGGGGGGAAGATCCGTCACGAAGTCCACCGATAGCTGGGACCATGGTCGTTGTGGAACGGGTAGGGTTGCAATTTCCCTCTGGGCAGGTGTCTAGGAGCCTTACACTGGGTGCACACCAAGCAAGAGGAAACATAAACCCTTACGTCCCTAGCTAAGGTGGGCCACCAGTACTTCCCACTAAGACAATGCACTGTCCGACCGATACCAGGATGACCAAAGGAGGGTGACGTGTGAGCCCAATAGATCAAACAATCGCGGACCTCCAGCGGGACGTACACACGACCCTCTGGACACTGGGGAGGAGTGAGTTCGTTACGCAACGTCCGCTCGATGTCCGCATCCACCTCCCACACCACCGGCGCCACCAGACACGACACCGGAAGTATGGGAGTGGGCTCCACGGAACTCTCCTCCGTGTCATTCAGTCGGGACAGAGCATCTGCCTTAGCGTTCTGGGAACCTGGCCTGTACAAAAGGGTGAACACAAACGGGCGAGAAACATGGACCACCTTGCCTGGCGAGGGTTTAATCTCCTCGCTGCCCGGATGTACTCCAGATTGCGGTGGTCAGTCAAAATGAGAAAAGGGTGTTTAGGCCCCTAAAGCCAATGTCTCCACGCTTTCAGGGCTTGGACCACAGCCAACAGCTCCCGGTCCCCCATATCATAGTTGCGCTCCGCCGAGCTGAGCTTCTTCGAAAAGAGCGCACAGGGCGGAGCTTGGGTGGTGTGCCCGAGCGCTGGGAAAGTACAGCACCTATCCCAGCCTCCGACGCGTCCACCTCAACCGTGAAAGCCAAGGAGGGATCCGGATGAGCCAGCACTGGAGCCGAGGTAAACAGGTTTGACTGAACGCCCTGTCCGCATCAGCTGACCACCGCAGACGCACCAGCCCCCTTCAGCAACAAGGTATGGGAGCCGCTACCTGACCAAAGCCCCAGATAAACCTCCGGTAGAAAATGGCAAACCCCAAAAATCGCTGCACCTCCTTCACCGTGGTTGGAGTCGCCCAATTACGCACGGCCAAATGCGGTCACTCTCCATCCCTCACCCCAGACGCGGACATGTGGTACCCTAGGAAGGAGATGGATTCCCTGGAAGAACATACATTTCTCCGCCTTGGCATACAGGTTATGCTTCAACAGTCGTCCAAGCACTTTACGCACCAGGGACACATGCTCGGCCCGTGTAGCGGAGCATATGAGAATGTCATCAATATACATCACTACACCCTGTCCATGCAGATCCCTGAAAATCCATTGACAAAGGATTGGAAGACTGATGGAGCATTCATCAACCCGAATGGTATAACGAGGTACTCATAGTGTCCTGAGGTAGTACTGAATGCTGTCTTCCACTCATCTCCCTCCCGAATACGCACCAGGTTGTACGCGCTCCTGAGATCCAATTTCGTGAAGAAGCGCGCCCTGTGCAATGACTCCGTCATACAAGCTATCAGAGGTAATGGATAGCTGTACTTGATGGTGATCTGATTAAGACCACGGTAATCAATGCACGGGCGTAACCCACCATCCTTCTTCTTCATGAAAAAGAAACTTGAGGAAACAGGTGAAGTGGAAGGCCGAATGTATCCCTGTCTCAGAGATTTGGAGACATATGTTTCCATAGCCGCCTTCTCCTCCTGTGACAGAGGGTACACGTGACTCCGGGGAAGTGCAGGGCTTACCTGGAGATTTATCACACAATCCTCCGGACGATGGGGTGGTAATTTAGTCGCCCTCTTTTTTACTGAAGGCGAGAGCCAAATCGGCATACTCGGAAGGAATGTGCATAGTGGAAACCTGGTTTGGACTCCACCGTAGTAGCCCCCAAGGAAACTCCTACACACCTCCCTGAACACTGACCAGACCATCCCTTAAGAACCCTCTGTTGCCATGAAATAGTGGGGTCATGAGTGGTTAACCAGGGAAGTCCCAACACCACAGGATACGTAGGAGAATCAATCAGATAGAGACTAATCCTCTCCTCATGACCCCCCTGCGTCCTCATTAAGAGTGGTGCGGTAACCTCCCTGATTAGGCCTGACCCTAGCGGGCGACTATTTAATGCATGTACAGGGAAGGGCACATCAACACGAAGAGTGGGAATCCCTAAACTAAGTGAATACTGATGATCAATAAAATTCCCAGCTGCGCCTGAATCTACTAGCGCCTTATGCTGGGAATGAGGAGAAAACTCTCGGAAAACAACCTCAATACACAGCTGACCAACAGGAGCTCTGGATGAGTCGGGTGCTTACTCACCTGAGACGGTCGACCAGTGCTCTGCCTACTGCCTCGACTCCCTGGGGACCCTCCCCAGCACCGACCCGCAGTGTGTCCTCTGCGGCAACAGTTGGTGCAAGGGACGGCTCCTCTCCTGGTCTCCCTAAGCGCAGCACCTCCGAGCTCCATGGGGGTAGGGTCGGAGGTGCTGGGAGATGGAATGAACGGGCCCTGATCAGAACGTCCGCGGGTCTCCAGCAGGTTATCCAGCCTGATGGACATCTCCACCAGTTGGTCCAGGTTGAGGTTGGTATCCCTGCAGGCCAGTTCCCGCCGGACGTCCTCCCTTAGGCTGCAACGATAGTGGTTGATCAGGGCCCTCTCATTCCATCCTGCGTGGTTGACTGTGATGGTTCCAACAGATGACTGCACATGATGACTGTGGAAGTGAATAGGCTAGTACTCAACCACGGCTATTTTCTGAGGTGAAAACACGGCTAAGTGCTGTGTGTGATGGTTGTGCAGTTGTTTGTGTGTGTGTGTAGGGTGTGTTTGTTTGTGTGTGTGGCAAAGGCACAAAACTGACCTAAATCAGCAGAAACTGCCTCTTTTTATTCTCTCTCTCTCTCTCTCTCTCTCTCTCTCTCTCTCTCTCTCTCTCTCTCTCTCTCTCTCTCTCTCTCTCTCTCTCTCTCTCTCTCTCTCTCCACCCCCTTTCTCTCCCTCTCTTTCTCCCCCATTCCTCCTTCTCGCCCTCCTCCTTATTCTATCTGTCCTCTACCTCTCTATGCGTTGCCAAAAGGTCCATTCGTCAGGTCACATAAACTGACTTCCAGATTGTAATTAAGGAGGATAGCACAAGAGCAAGGCTACCCAGACAAAATCAAACTCTCATTTAGAGCTCTGTGTGTGTGTGTGTCTCAATATCTGACACACACACACACACACACACACACAGCACCGAACCTCCCGTACCTCAGACTCCTGGAATGGACCAGCTACCACCGGCCTGAGGAGAGACACATGGAACGAGGGGTTAATACGATAATCAGGAGGAAGCTGTAACCTATAACATACCTCGTTCAATCTCCTCAGGACTTTGAATGGCCCCACAAACCGCCGACTAGAGTCCTGAACTCCGCCCGCCGCTCTCCCCTCCGGTGGATGATCGAATACCGCCCGGAAGCGGTGGGTGAAATCCTTGTAGCGGACAGATATAGCGTCAATTCCTCCCCACTCGGCATTGGCCCACTCGAGCGCCTTCCCCGACAGCCAGGAGATGAGGGCGGACACGCTCTCGTATCCCGAGGGCACCGGGTGAATGGTTGCCAGGTAGAGCTCTACCTGGAGAAGGAAACCCTGACACCCGGCAGTACACAGAACTCTATGAAAAGTACTTTACTGAATAAGTAAAGAAACCAATACAAAATACCTCCACACAGGGAGGAACAAACATTTCACATTTCACATTTACGTCATTTAGCAGACGCTCTTATCCAGAGCGACTTACAGTTAGTGAATACATCATATTTTTTTTTTTATACTGGCCCCCTGGGAATCAAACCCACAACCCTGGCGTTGCAAACGCCATGCTCTATCAACTGAGCTACATCCCTGCCGGCCATTCCCTCCCCTACCCTGGACGACGCTGGGCCAATTGCGCACCGCCCATGAGTCTCCTGGTCGCGGCCGGCTGCGACAGAGCCTGGATTCGAACCAGGATCTCTAGTGGCACAGTTAGCACTGCGATGCAGTGCCTAAGACCACTGCGCCACTCAGGAGGCCAAACCCGCTCACCAACGACACACGAAACAAAAACAAACACGCAAAAAACACAATGGGAGCCACCGGGTTAAATAGGGAAGGAGTAATCACATAATGGGAAACAGGTGTGTAACAATCAGACAACAGGTAGAACATAGAAACATAGAACATAGATCGGCAGCAGCTAGTATTCCGGTGACGACGAATGCCGAAGCCTTCCCGAGCAAGGAGGAGGGGCAGCCTCGGCAGAATTCGTGACACATACACACACACACATGGGAAGTATTTAACCACTGACATTCCTCTCCACCTCCCTCCACTGTCTGCTTGTCTCTGTCTGTCTGTATGTCTATCTGTCTTGCAGAGGAAATATGTACATTAAACACACTCTACATTCTATCAAGGTAGTTACTGTACATTAAATACACACTACATTAAATCAAGGTAGCTACTGTACATTAAACACACTAAATTAACCATGGCAGAGCAATACAGGTCAGTGGAGAATGCGCTGTGACTCCTAAAAGGCAGATTTGAACGATAAGGAGAAGGAGTGAAAGGAGGAGGGAAAGAGGAGTGAAACTGTCTCCCTACAGAGATCCACACAGACTAAGCTCTCAACCTCTCTCCATCCTTTCCTCCTCTGATCCGTTCTGTTCATCCCTCGAGGACCTCAAACTCCAGAAGCTCATCTTAAAGGCTACACACTCTCTTCTTTCCCCCTCTCTCTCTCTCTCTCTCTCTCTCTCTCTCTCTCCCCCCTCTTCTCTCTCTCTCTCTCTCTCTCTCTCTCTCTCTCTCTCTCTCTCTCTCTCTCTCTCTCTCTCTCTCTCTCTCTCTTCTCTTTCTCCTCTTCTCTCATGTCGTTTTGTGAATGGTCTGTTTTTATGGGGCTGATAAGTGGTACTGATCTAAATAACTAAAGTTAAAACACCCTAGACACTCCAGTGCAGTTTTCCCCCTACAATATTACCTCCTAAATCCTCCAGAAGGTCCAGGAAAACCACTACAGTAGTACATAAAACAGTGTATATCTGGACCCAGATCACACTAAGGATGATTTAAACAGTGTATATCTGGACGCAGATCACACTGAAGATGATTTAAACAGTGTATATCTGGACATAGATCTAAAATGCATTGATTACGTTTAATAAGGCTCTTATGAAAGTATATTACTCTAGAGAGAGAGAGAGAGAGAGAGAGAGAGAGAGAGAGAGAGAGAGAGAGAGAGAGAGAGAGAGAGAGAGAGAGAGAGAGAGAGAGAGAGAGAGAGAGAGAGAGAGAGAGAGAGAGAGAGAGAGAGAGAGAGAGAGAGAGAGAGAGAGAGAGATAGAGATAGAGATATATATATATATATATATATAGAGAGAGAGAGAGAGAGAGAGAGAGAGAGAGAGAGAGAGAGAGAGAGAGAGAGAGAGAGAGAGAAGGAAGTGGATGGTTTGAAGATCAATGGATTGATCTTAATTAGTCATGAAGAAGTGACAGAAAGTAGAGAGAGAGAGCGAGAGAGGGAGTGAAAGAGAGAGAGAGAGAGAGAGAGAGAGAGAGAGAGAGAGAGAGAGAGAGAGAGAGAGAGAGAGAGAGAGAGAGAGAGAGAGAGAGAGAGAGAGAGAGAGAGAGAGAGAGAGAGAGAGAGAAATCCTCTGCCGGAGCTTCACCTGGAAATGCGTGTGAGAGAGAAAGTGTTCATGTATGTGTGTGTGTGTTTGTGTGTGTGTGTGTGTCTTTGTGTGTGGTTGTGTATGATGAGTTTTCTCTGTGACATAAAAAAGCACAGCTTCCCATCATTCTCATCCTGCTTGTGTTCGCATGATAGGAGCACTGAGGCGATGATAGGCTTGTGTGTGTGTGCCTGTGTGTGTGTGTTGTGTGTGTGTGTGTGTGTGTGTGTGTGTGTGTGTGTGTGTGTGTGTGTGTTGTGTGTGTTGTGTGTTTCTATCTCACTAGGATGTAAAAGAGATATGTGTGTACCATTCTCCTGTTTAAATCATCAGAGGTCTCTTCAGAGTAGGTGAATAGTCCTCATACCCACGTGTACGTCGGCACACACACACACTGACACGTGTTCGCAATACACACACATACACACACACACACAAACACACACACTCCAATAAACTCTGTGCTATGGGATTGGTGGTGTACCTCACTCCCACAAAGAGAATAGGTGTTGTGTGTGTGTGTGTGTGTGTGTGTGTTTTTGTCACACTAGGATGTGACGAGAGAGAGATGTTTGCACCAGACTGGTAACTAGAAATAGACAGTGTTTTTGGACGTTTGATAAGGTCCGAAGAACGTCGATATATTCCTTCAATGGCACTCATAAAAACACACATAACAAAAAGATTGGGCATGAACTCATAATGCTCCAAGCCGAAACGTGCTGCTCAGACCACTGCACTACGCCACTTCACAATGCTCTATCAAGACACGAGAACAGGGGCGGTGTGTTCAATAGGGCGATATGGGCGACGCACTGCCAAACGGGAAAAGGAAGGGATTTTTTTTTCTAATCAATTATATCACGGCAACAGTAGTTATCAGTGTTGTAATCTAGACGTCTGATCTGCCACAGTGCCACTAAATGTCCAATCAGGCTAAAGTCGTAGCTTCAAATGCCCCCCCTTTTTGGGGCGATTTCAGTCAGGTTGAAAATCGCCCAGAAGTCTGTCATAGACTCCCATGTAAAATCTATTTTTTTCAAATATCAGAGCTTTCAATACAATCTCTATGGGTTTCTGAGGGCTTGCACTTACGCGCTTTCGTCATACGTAACATAACCATGAACGTAACTAAGAAAAGAGCGGGTAGCCTCATCAATCAATTCACGTACTACTATCAAGATGGATATAGCGTTCAGTGCAACTCGATTGTCTCTTTGAAATAAGTTACTTTTTGTCGGCGAACAAATGAAGATAAATTGGCAACGAAACAATTAGGACCTCCCAGACCAAATTTAATAATTCAACAGGTTTCTACTAAAGGGGGAAGTCCTACACCCGAGGATTTTCCAAAAATTGGTACGAACGAAAAAACCTGGCTAGCAGGCTGCGATGTAGCTAATGCAGTCTTCTGCTACCCCCTGCTTACTCTTTCACCCTGAAGGCGGCACGGCAGACAGCACCGCTTGGACAGCGACTGGTGTGTAACGGACATGCACCATCTTTCAGGAAAGATTAAGAAACATGAGCTGTCAAAGACCCACATGGATAGCTGTTCCCACTCAACTGGATGAGGGATACAGGCTAGCTGTCCGCCGCCACAACGATGAGTTTAGTGTTGATAATCACAAGTTTACTGGAGAACTGAAACTGACAAGGCTGACAAGATAGGACCCTTTTGTCCATTGTTATTGGATAGGAACAGAACTTATAACCAGCTCCTGACCTAAATAGATCTTAGCACAACATTTTACTCAACATATCATATTCCATATTCACTATAACAAATATATTTACTACGACATTAGCAAGAACCGCCACATCCTCAGCCGGCTAATCCAGTGTGTGAAGTTTTGCGGAGTGTTTGAGTTAGCTTTGCGAGGCAAAGATTAAACTGAGGGCTCCACCAACCCTGGTAAGCCAACACTTTTGAGATCAGTCAATAAATGCTTCTGGTATTGACTTATATGCTGCCCCCTGTCTTCATGTTGTTGCTGGACATATCTTTTAAAATGTGTGTAGGTCACCTAAATCATCAGAAAAATTGCCCCCCCTGAGAATTTTTT
The DNA here is from genome assembly GCF_020615455.1 of Coregonus clupeaformis. Lineage (NCBI taxonomy): Eukaryota > Metazoa > Chordata > Actinopteri > Salmoniformes > Salmonidae > Coregonus > Coregonus clupeaformis. The sequence continues at coordinate 177,524 of NW_025534421.1, read as the reverse complement.
CAGGAGCCGCCACTGCACGAGAATACATATCATACTTGATGGTAATGGCGATCTGTTTTTTATAATTTTGTTTTAAGCCTTCCGCAAACCGTTGCCTTAACCTTAACCACTCAGAATGAATACCTAAACTATTGAACCTTTTGAGTTGTTTCTGTTTTAACCCTGTAACCACACGGAATTAATGCATCAAAATAGACGTTCAACCATAATATGTCTAATTTCGAAGGGGGAACTATGAGCTCTTGTTGCGTACCATTGTCATGTCTCTCTCTAGTCATCAGAGGTCCATTCAGAGTGCTGATGTGCATCACATACCCATGTGAACGCACGCAAACACACAAACACACAAACACACATAAACACACACATACACAAACACACACAAAAAACACACAAACACACATAAACACAGACACACACATAAATATACAAACACACACACAAACACACACACACACTCAAATAGACTCTAAGCACTACCAAAGTACAGGCTATGATAATGCTAGCTATCTATGATAATTTATCAGATATAAATGCATTCTCTAGACTGGCTGTAACAACTTGGTTAGTTGATACAAATAAAATGGACATATAATGACTATATGACTTAATTGGAGGTACTGAAGGCACTCCATGACCCTATTGGCTATGTAGCATGATGGGAGAGTGTCTTTCAGTATAGAAGCCATAGAAGCCAATTACAAGAGTAGCAAGCTGGGTTAACAATACTGCTAACAACAGGGTGGATGTGGATCTACCTGGTCTAACAATACTGCTAACAACAGGGTGGATGTGGATCTACCTGGTCTAACAATACTGCTAACAAAAGGGTGGATGTGGATCTACCTGGGCTAACAATACTGCTAACAACAGGGTGGATGTTGATCAGCACGTGTTTGTCTATCATTTTCACCACCGCGAATCTTTCCTCTCCATCACGGTACTCTACTCCATGCCGTCTCATGTTCTATGGACACATAGGTGGGTGGGACGGAAACAACCTGTAACTACCAACGTCAGAGAAAATTGCGTTATAGGGGCATTCTGGGATTGGTAGTTCCATTTGTGGACTTTTAAAATAATCACACAGCCATTGATTCTTGAAGAATCCATTGACCATGCTTTTCAGAAGATGTGTATGTGTAGTTTAGTAATTGATTCGTTGTCAGTGACAGTTATGTTTCAGTGACAGTTATGTTTCAGTGACAGTTATGTTTTCAATGAAAGTGATCTTGATTGGTGTACATATGGGTATCAAATGAACAACAGTGCAGACAAAACGTTGTCCAATGCAGTGATGAATGCAATAACACTTTGAACAGCTGTACTGTGTCATTTCTTGTCATAACAATCAAATAATTGTCCATCTTGTCTGAAATCTTTTTTTTTTCATTTCAACTGATGTACTCAACAAACATCGGTTAGCGTTCCAAGTGACACCCTGTTCCCTTCATAGCACACTTCTTTTGACCAGGGTCCCTACAGGACTAAAGTAGTACATTACATAGGGAACAGGGTGCCATTTGTGAAACAGTCAATATAACCCAACAAATATAATCTTGTATCAGGAGTGGCTATTGAAGCAGAAAATTGCAGCTCTGGTAGAGTTTCATCAGAGAGCCATGAAATAATTATGCAATTAAACATTGTCTGTCTGTCTGTCTGTCTGTCTGTCTGTCTGTCTGTCTGTCTGTCTGTCTGTCTGTCTGTCTGTCTGTCTGTCTGTCTGTCTGTCTGTCTGTCTGTCTGTCTGTCTGTCTGTCTGTCTGTCTGTCTGTCTGTCTCTCTCTCTCTCTCTCTCTCTCTCTCTCTCTCTCTCTTTCTCCTCTTCTCTCATGTCGTTTTGTGAATGGTCTGTTTTTATGGGGCTGATAAGTGGTACTGATCTAAATAACTAAAGTTAAAACACCCTAGACACTCCAGTGCAGTTTTCCCCCTACAATATTACCTCCTAAATCCTCCAGAAGGTCCAGGAAAACCACTAGAGTAGTACATAACACAGTGTATATCTGGACCCAGATCACACTGAAGATAATTTAAAATGCATTTATTACGTCTTATAAAGCTCTTATAAAAGTATATTACTCTAGAGAGAGAGAGAGAGAGAGAGAGAGAGAGAAAGAGAGAGAGAGAGAGAGAGAGAGAGAGATCCTCTGCCGGAGCTTCACCTGGAAATTTGTGTGAGAGAGAAAGTGTTCATGTATGTGTGTGTGTCTTTGTGTGTTTGTGTTCGTGCGTTTGTGTGTGTGTCTTTGTGTGTGTGTTTGTGTGTTTGTGTGTGTGTGTTGTTGGTTAAGGACTTGTAAGTAAGCATTTCACTGTAAGGTCTACACCTGTTGTATTTGGCGCATGTGACAAATTACATTTGATTTGATTTGTTTGTGTGGTTCTGTGTGTCTTTGTGTGTGGTTGTGTGTGTGTGTGTGTGTGTGTGTGTGTGTTGTGTGTTTCTATCTCACTAGGATGTAAAAGAGAGATGTGTGTACCACTGTCCTGTTTAAATCATCAGAGGTCTCTTCAGAGTAGGTGAATAGTCCTCATACCCACGTGTACGTCGGCACACACACACACTGACACGTGTTCGCAAAACACACACACACACACACACACACAAACACACACACTCCAATAAACTCTGTGCTATGGGATTGGTGGTGTACCTCACTCCCACAAAGAGAATAGGTGTTGTGTGTGTGTGTGTGTGTGTGTGTGTGTGTGTGTTTGTCACACTAGGATGTGAAGAGAGAGAGATGTTTGCACCAGGCTGGTAACTAGAAATAGACAGTGTTTTCGGACGTTTGAAAAGGTCATAAGAACGTTGATATATTCCTTCATTGGCACTCATAAAAAACACACATAACAAAAAGATTGGGCATGAACTCATAATGCTCCGAGCCGAAACGTGCTGCTCAGACCACTGCACTACGCCACTTCACAATGCTCTATCAAGACACGAGAATACATATCATACTTGATGGTAATGGCGATCTGTTTTTTATAATTTTGTTTTAAGCCTTCCGCAAACCGTTGCCTTAACCTTAACCACTCAGAATGAAGACCTGAACTATTAACCTTTTGAGTTGTTTATGTTTTAACCCAGTAACCACACGGAATTAATGCATCAAAAATAGACGTTCAACCATAATATGTCTAATTTCGAAGGGGGAACTATGAGCTCTTGTTGCGTACCATTATGTCTCTCTCTAGTCATCAGAGGTCCATTCAGAGTGCTGATGTGAATCACATACCCATGTGAACGCATGCAAACACACACATAAACACACACACACACAAAAACACACAAACACACATAAACACACATAAACACACACACACACAAACACACACATCAACACAGACACACACATATGACTTGATTGGTGGTACTGAAGGTACTCCATGACCCTGATGGCTATGTTTCAGTGACAGTTATGTTTCAGTGACAGTTATGTTTTCAATTAAAGTGACCTTGATGGGTGTACATATGGGTATCAAATGAACAACAGTGCAGACAAAACGTTGTCCAATGCAGTGATGAATGCAATAACACTTTGAACAGCTGTACTGTGTCATTTCTTGTCATAACAATCAAATAATTGTCCATCTTGTCTGAAATCTTTTTTTTTTCCATTTCCACTGATGTACTCAACAAACATCGGTTAGCGTTCCAAATGACACCCTGTTCCCTTCATAGCACACTTCTTTTGACCAGGGTCCCTACAGGACTAAAGTAGTACGTTATATAGCCATTTGTGACACAGTCAATATAACCCAACAAATATAATCTTGTATCAGGAGTGGATCTTGAAGCAGAAAATTGCAGCACATTACAGCTCTGCTAGAGTTTCCATCAGAGAGCCATGAAATATGTAATAATTATGCAATTAAACATTGGTCATATTGAATAACAATATGGTTAAATTTCACTTCATGCACACTTCTAATGACCTCACACACACACACACACACACACACACACACACACACACACACACACACACACACACACACACACACACACACACACACACACACACACACACACACACACACACAGCTTCTTAAGAGAGTAGTGAACTCGCCAGGGATGAATGCGCGCTAAAAACCAATCCACCAACCAGAAAGTGTCTCTATGTTGATTAATTTAGACTAAATAAACACTAATATGCAAGATAATCAGTTCTGTTCTCACTCCGCAATTAACAAATGCCTATAAAAAGAAACCCACTCCCATTCTTTATACACACACACACACACACACACCACTACAAACTACTCCCATTCTTCATACCCCTGTTTATTGTAATGGATTTACTTCTTCTTCGTCTTCACTCTCTTCTTTCTTTCTTTCTTTCTTTCTTTCTTTCTTCTTTCTTTCTTTCTTTCTTTCTTCTTTCTTTTTCTTTCTTCCTCTCTCTTTTCTTTCTTTCTTTCTTTCTTTCTTTCTTTCTTTCTTTCTTTCTTTCTTTCTTTCTTTCTTTCTTTCTTCTTTCTTTCTTTCTTTTTTCTTTTTTTTCTCTTCTTTCTGTCTGTCTGTCTGTCTGTCTGTCTGTCTGTCTGTCTGTCTGTCTGTCTGTCTGTCTGTTCTTCTTGCTCCTCATCCCCGTAATGAAAACACAGTACAGCTGAGTCATATCTAACAGGCGGTGTAACTATGGGTTACGTTCCAAATGCCACCCTATTCTCTATATTTCTTCAGAAAGAAAGAGGATTATTAAAGAGGATGATTTAAGACTGTTAAGCTTCCGTCTCCTTCATTATTGGTTTAACTTATTAGGCATCGTGTCTCCATGATATCAGGCAGCTGAAAGATTAATGGAGTCAATTGTTCACCCCAAAGACAATGGACTGGGATATTCAGGAACTGCTCTCTACAGTGTATGAGGATGTATTTAACAAAATGCATAAAATACACGTTTTGGAATCTCAGATATGCTGGTTGTCGTATACTATCAATCAGAAACACACTGTATCCTTAACTGAAAATGTCACTGTCACTCAAAGAGAATGAATTAACGACTATTCAAGATGTCTTCCCAATAGTGCAGTCAGTTGGAGTTTGGTACTTGCAACATAAGAGTTTGAATTGAACAGATAATCAAGGCCTTGTCATGCCATAGAGTTGGAACAAGTGGAAACTGGTTCTGGTTAGCAGGCTATAGAGCTAGATGAAGTGGGTATTTTCTAGTTAGCGTTTATCTATGCTATCTCTGATCTATGTTGAGTGGCGTTCTTCCAAGGACATCGATTTCCGTCATCAGAATACAAACTATGCTCTTATCGCTGTTACGACGGCGGTCAGTGAACCGTGGCTTCACCATGGGATTAATACACACGGGTACACACACACACACATATTCAGACCCGTGGTGTATGTGTGTGTGCGCGTACCCCATCAATGAGTGAGTGAGGACATGGGGGTTAATTAGTTTTAGTGACAGCGGGCAACCGGCAGGTTCATATCATATCATCTCTCCCATTATACACACACACACACAAACACACACACACACACACACACACACACACACACACACACACACACACACACACACACACACACACACACACACACACACACACACACACACACACACACACACACACACACACACACACACACACACACACACACACACACACACACACAGGCAGTTCACATCATATCATCTTCCATTAGCACGTCTGTTCTTTCTCCTCATAACTGACTCCTTTATAAAGATCAGAGGGACACTGAGGGACTGCATATATCAGGCTGTTAAATATTCAATAAACTACATTTATAGCCGTATGCACTGTGTATGGTGTATGAAGGCTCATACGGGTGCTATGAAGGCTCATACAGGTGTTATAAAGGTGCTATGAGGCGACCCGACCAAATTCACATAGAAATGTGTGTTATAGATCAGTCATTCTCATTGAAAGCAAGTCTAAGAATCAATAGATCTGTTCATTTGGGAACTTTACAGTCCTATTGATCAAGCAACCATGAAAAGGCAGGCCATCTCCACCTCTGCTATGCATATCAACAACAACAAGATAAACAACTAATGCTAGCCAGAGTGAGATGAGCTAAAATGAGCTAAAAGTGAACATTAGATAAACCCTCTCAAACTCTTTCAGCTAGTTGGCCGTCAGAATTGCACTGATAAACGATGGGGAATTGTAGCCTGCTCCTCCTTCTGCAGCTGTCCCAACCAAGCCACATTTTGACAACTGAATGGGAACTTTCCTGCGCGCGTCCATTTGATCAATGCCAAATACATTTGATTGACAACCAAGGGTGCGTTCGTAAATTGCCTCCTGTGTGTCAGAGTGCTCTCTGCGTTCGTAAATTCAGAGCTTTTCGGTCTTCGAGCGTACACTGCGCTATAGACACTGGACGCTCTGGCGGGAGGAGTAGCGTTGATCCGAGCGTTCCTCGCATGAACTGGGATTTTCATATTTTTGACTGAAACTATGATTGTCTATTTGTTTCGTATCTGCAAAGTCGTTAAAACGCTGTCAGTTCCACTTTAAGGTATGTCAGACCTTGACTGATAATAACCTCTCCTCTCTTCTTGAGATACAGGAAGGGTATGTCCCAGATGGCATCCTCTTTCCTTTATAGTACACTACTTTTAACCAGAGCCCTATGGGACCTGACAAAACGCATGAAGCAGCACTTATGCAGTACCAATTATAACTGCAAGGCCCCTTGCTGAAAAATGTAAAACACTCTTCCTCTCTTCCCTGTGTTCTCTACTCTTTTAAACTCCAAGGCTGCTCCTTTCTTTATTGGGCTCCAATCTGTTGGAAAGCTCACTAAATCACCCACCATGGTGTCATGTTTTTAATTTACAAATGCATGCCTTCTGCCCACACATCCATCAACCCCACTCCTCCTATCCTCCCACGTTCCCCCTCATACCCCCATCAACCCCGCTCCTCCTATCCTCCCCCGTTCTCCCCCGTTCTCCCTCATAAACCCTTCAACCCTGCTCCTCCTATCCTCCCCAGTTCTCCCTCATTTCCCCTTCAACCCCACTCCTCCTATCTTCCCGTTCTCCCTCATAACCCCTTCAACCCCACTCCTCCTATCCTCCCCTGTACCCCCTCATACCCCCTTCAACCCCACAACTCCTATCCTCCCACGTTCTCCCTCATACACCCTTCAACCCCACACCTCCTATCCTCCCCCATTCTCCCTTATCCCCACTTCAACCCCACTCCTCCTATCCTCCCCTATTCTCCCCCATTCTCCCTCATACCCCCTTCAACCCCACTCCTCCTATCCTCCTCCATTCTCCCTCATACCCCCTTCAACCCCACTCCTCCTATCCTCCGCTCTTCCCCCTCATACCCTCTTCAACCGCACTCCTCCTATCCTCCCACATTCCCCCTCACATTCCTTCAACCCCACTTCTCCTATCCTCCTCCGTTCTCCCTCATACCCCCTTCAACCCCACTCCTCCTATCCTCCCCTGTTCCCCCTCATACCCCCCTTCAACCCCACTCCTCCTATCCTCCCCAGTTCCCCCTCATACCCCCTTCAACCCCACTCCTCCTATCCTCCCCCATTCCCCCTCATTTTCCCCTTCAACCCCACTCCTCCTATCCTCCCACGTTCCCCCTCATACCCCTTCAACCCCAATCCTCCTATCCTCCCATGTTCTCCCTCAAATCGCCTTCAACCCCACACCTCCTATCCTCCCCAGTTCCCCCTCATAACCCCTTCAACCCCACTCCTCCTATCCTCCGCTGTTTCCCCTCATTACCCCTTCAACCACACTCCTCCTATCCTCCGCTGTTCCCCCTCATACCCCCTTCAACCGCACTCCTCCTATCCTCCCCCGTTCCCCCTCATATTCCCTTCAACCCCACTCCTCCTATCCTCCCCCGTTCCCCCTCATTATCCCTTCAACCTCACTCCTCCTATCCTCCTCCGTTCTCCCTCATACCCCCTTCAACCCCACTCCTCCTATCCTCCCCTGTTCTCCCTCATACCCCCTTCAACCCCACTCCTCCTATCCTCCGCTGTTCCCCCTCATAACCCCTTCAACCCCACTCCTCCTATCCTCCCCCGTTCCCCCCTCATTCCCCTTCAACCCCACTCCTCCTATCCTCCCCCGTTCTCCCTCATACTCCCTTCAACCCCGCAACTCCTATCCTCCCCCGTTCTCCCTTATTCCCCCTTCAACCCCACTCCTCCTATCTTCCCATGTTCTCCCTCAAATCACCTTCAACCCCACACCTCCTATCCTCCCCCATTCTCCCTCATAACCCCTTCAACCCCACTCCTCCTATCCTCCCACGTTCCCCCTCATACCCCCATCAACCCCGCTTCTCCTATCCTCCCCCGTTCTCCCTCATAATATCCCTTCAACCCCGCTCCTCCTATCCTCCCCTGTTCCCCCTCATACCCCCTTCAACCCCACTCCTCCTACCCTCCCCCGTTACCCCTCATACTCCCTTCAACCCCACAACTCCTATCCTCCCCCGTTCTCCCTTATTCCCCTTTCAACCCCACTCCTCCTATCTTCCCATGTTCTCCCTCAAATCACCTTCAACCCCACACCTCCTATCCTCCCCTGTTCCCCCTCATTCCCCTTCAACCCCACTCTTCCAATCCTCCCCATTCTCCCTTAATCCCCCTTCAACCCCACTCCTCCTATCCTTCCCCGTTCCCCCTCATACCCCCTTCAACCCCACTCCTCCTATCCTCCGCTGTTCCCCTTCATAACCCCTTCAACCCCACTCCTCCTATCCTCCCCCGTTCCCCCTCATTCCCCTTCAACCCCACTCCTCCTATCCTCCCCGTTCTCCCTCATACCCCCCTTCAACCCCGCTCCTCCTATCCTCCCCCATTCTCCCTCATAACCCCCTTCAACCCCACTCCTCCTATCCTCCCACGTTTCCCCTCATACCCCCATCAACCCCGCTTCTCCTATCCTCCCCCGTTCTCCCTCATAATATCCCTTCAACCCCGCTCCTCCTATCCTCCCCTGTTCCCCCTCATACCCCCTTCAACCCCACTCCTCTTACCCTCCCCGTTACCCCTCATACTCCCTTCAACCCCACAACTCCTATCCTCCCCGTTCTCCCTTATTCCCCTTCAACCCCACTCCTCCTATCTTCCCATGTTCTCCCTCAAATCACCTTCAACCCCACACCTCCTATCCTCCCCTGTTCCCCCTCATTCCCCTTCAACCCCACTCCTCCAATCCTCCCCATTCTCCCTTAATCCCCCCCTTCAACCCCACTCCTCCTATCCTCTCCCGTTCCCCCTCATACCCCCTTCAACCCCACTCCTCCTATCCTCCCCGTTCTCCCTCATAACTCCTTCAACCCCACTCCTCCTATCCTCCCCTGTTCCCCCTCATTCCCCTTCAACCCCACTCCTCCTATCCTCCCCCGTTCTCCCTCATACCCCCTTCAACCCCGCTCCTCCTATCCTCCCCCATTCTCCCTCATAACCCCTTCAACCCCACTCCTCCTATCCTCCCACGTTCCCCTCATACCCCCCATCAACCCCGCTTCTCCTATCCTCCCCCGTTCTCCCTCATAATATCCCTTCAACCCCGCTCCTCCTATCCTCCCCTGTTCCCCCTCATACCCCCTTCAACCCCACTCCTCCTATCCTCCCCCGTTCTCCCTCATACCCCCTTCAACCCCACTCCTCCTATCCTCCCCCGTTCTCCCTCATACCCCCTTCAACCCCGCTCCTCCTATCCTCCCCCATTCTCCCTCATAACCCCTTCAACCCCACTCCTCCTATCCTCCCACGTTCCCCCTCATACCCCCCATCAACCCCGCTTCTCCTATCCTCCCCGTTCTCCCTCATAATATCCCTTCAACCCCGCTCCTCCTATCCTCCCCTGTTCCCCCTCATACCCCCTTCAACCCCACTCCTCCTACCCTCCCCGTTACCCCTCATACTCCCTTCAACCCCACAACTCCTATCCTCCCCCCGTTCCCCCTTATTCTCCCTTCAACCCCACTCCTCCTATCTTCCCATGTTCTCCCTCAAATCACCTTCAACCCCACACCTCCTATCCTCCCCTGTTCCCCCTCATTCCCCTTCAACCCCACTCCTCCAATCCTCCCCATTCTCCCTTAATCCCCCTTCAACCCCACTCCTCCTATCCTCCCCCGTTCCCCCCTCATACCCCCTTCAACCCCACTCCTCCTATCCTCCCCGTTCTCCCTCATAACCCCTTCAACCCCACTCCTCCTATCCTCCCCTGTTCCCCCTCATTCCCCTTCAACCCCACTCCTCCTATCCTCCCCCGTTCTCCCTCATACCCTCTTCAACCCCACTCCTCCTATCCTCCCCCGTTCTCCCTCATAATCCCTTCAACCCCTCTCCTCCTATCCTCCCATGTTCCCCCTCATACCCCCATCAACCCAGCTCCTCCTATCCTCCCCCGTTCTCCCTCATATCCCCTTCAACCCCGCTCCTCCTATCTTCCCCCGTTCTCCCTCATACCCCTTCAATCCCAATCCTCCTATTCCCCCGTTCTCCCTCATACCCCCTTCAACCCCACTCCTCCTATCCTCCCCGTTCTCCCTCATACCCCCTTCAACCCCACTCCTCCTATCCTCCCCCGTTCTCCCTCATTCCCCTTCAACCCCACTCCTCCTATCCTCCGCTGTTCCCCCTCATACCCCCTTCAACCAAACTCCTCCTATCCTCCTCCATTCTCCCTCATACCCCCTTCAACCCCACTCCTCCTATCCTACTCCATTCTCCCTCATACCCCCTTCAACCCCACTCCTCCTATCCTCCGCTGTTCCCCCTCATACCCTCTTCAACCGCACTCCTCCTATCCTCCCACATTCCCCCTCATATTCCTTCAACCCCACTTCTCCTATCCTCCTCCGTTCTCCCTCATACCCCCTTCAACCCCACTCCTCCTATCCTCCCCTGTTCCCCCTCATACCCCCTTCAACCCCACTCCTCCTATCCTCCGCTGTTCCCCCTCATACCCCCTTCAACCGCACTCCTCCTATCCTCCCCCGTTCCCCCTCATATTCCCTTCAACCCCACTCCTCCTATCCTCCCCCGTTCCCCCTCATTAACCCTTCAACCTCACTCCTCCTATCCTCCTCCGTTCTCCCTCATGCCCCCTTCAACCCCACTCCTCCTATCCTCCCCTGTTCCCCCTCATACCCCCTTCAACCCCACTCCTCCTATCCTCCCCAGTTCCCCCTCATTTCCCCTTCAACCCCACTCCTCCTATCCTCCCCCATTCCCCCTCATTACCCCGTCAACCCCACTCCTCCTATCCTCCCCCGTTCTCCCTCATACCCCCTTCAACCCCGCTCCTCCTATCCTCCCCCGTTCTCCCTCATACCCCCTTCAACCCCGCTCCTCCTATCCTCCCCATTCTCCCTCATACCCCTTCAACCCCACTCCTCCTATCCCCCGTTCTTCCTCTTACCCCCCTTCAACCCCACTCCTCCTATCCTCCCCATTCTCCCTCATACCCCCTTCAACCCCACTCCTCCTATCCTCCCCTGTTCCCCCTCATACCCCCTTCAACCCCACTCCTCCTATCCTCCCCCATTCCCCCTCATACCCCCTTCAACCCCACTCCTCCTATCCTCCCCCGTTCCCCCTCATTATCCCTTCAACCCCATACTCTTACCCCCAGTCATCGCACGGACGCAAACACACACACACACACACACACACACACACACACACACACACACACACACACACACACACACACACACACACACACACACACACACACACACACACACACACACACACACACACACACTCCTCCCGCTGCTCCCCCATCCTCACTCTCAGTAATTACTCATGTAATAGGAAGCAGCCTATTCCATAATACACAATACACTTACCACTTTCTGGAGGAAATGGGACCCTTTTCCCTATGTAGTGCACTATTTTTGAACAGGGCACATAGGGCTCTGGTCAAAAGTAGTGCACTATAAAGGGAATATAATACAATTTGGGACGCAAACCAAGATACCTAGTAATTTAAAGGCTATACATAACAAATTGTCAAGTCCAAAATGAATCCATAGTGTTACTGTTTACAACACCTCCATTAATCACCTACTGCTAGATAGAGCAGAGGAGTGATTCTATAGGAGGATACTGGTTTAAAACTGTATGAAACATTAATCACCTACTGCTAGATAGAGCAGAGGAGTGATTCTATAGGAGGATACTGGTTTAAAACTGTATGAAACATTATTTACCTACTGCTAGATAGAGCAGAGGAGTGATTCTATAGGAGGATACTGGTTTAAAACTGTATGAAACATGAATCACCTACTGCTAGATAGAACAGAGGAGTGATTCTATAGGAGGATACTGGTTTAAAACTGTATGAAACATGAATCACCTACTGCTAGATAGATCAGAGGAGTGATTCTATAGGAGGATACTGGTTTAAAACTGTATGAAACATGAATCACCTACTGCTAGATAGATCAGAGGAGTGATTCTATAGGAGGATACTGGTTTAAAACTGTATAAAACATTAATCACCTACTGCTAGATA